>NW_028153961.1:0-2000 GCF_964211835.1 Anser anser
GGAGCGGAAAGAAGCGGAAAGGAAAGGAAAGGAAAGGAAAGGAAAGGAAAGGAAAGGAAAGGAAAGGAAAGGAAAGGAAAGGAAAGGAAAGGAAAGGAAAGGAAAGGAAAGGAAAGGAAAGGAAAGGAAAGGAAAGGAAAGGAAAGGAGCGTAAAGGAAAAAAAAAGGAAAGGAAAGGAGCGGAAAGGAAAGGAGCGGAAAGGAGCGGAAAGGAGCGGAAAGGAAAGGAAAGGAGCGGAAAGGAAAGGAGCGGAAAGGAAAGGAAAGGAAAGGAAAGGAAAGGAAAGGAAAGGAAAGGAAAGGAAAGGAGCGGAAAGGAAAGGAACGGAAAAGAAAGGAGCGGAAAGGAGCGGAAAGGAAAGGAAAGGAGCGGAAAGGAAAGGAAAGGAAAGGAAAGGAAAGGAAAGGAAAGGAAAGGAAAGGAAAGGAGCATAAAGGAAAGGAGCGGAAAGGAAAGGAAAGGAAAGGAGCGGAAAGGAAAGGAAAGGAAAGGAGCAGAAAGGAGCGGAAAGGAAAGGAGCGGAAAGGAAAGGAGCGGAAAGGAAAGGAAAGGAAAGGAAAGGAAAGGAAAGGAAAGGAAAGGAAAGGAAAGGAAAGGAAAGGAAAGGAAAGGAGCGGAAAGGAAAGGAAAAGGAAAGGAAAGGAAAGGAAAGGAAAGGAAAGGAAAGGGGCGTAAAGGAAAAAAAAAAGGCAAGGAAAGAAGCGGAAAGGAAAGGAGCGGAAAGGAGCGGAAAGGAGCGGAAAGGAGCGGAAAGGAAAGGTAAGGTAAGGAAAGGAAAGGAAAGGAAAGGAAAGGAAAGGAAAGGAAAGGAAAGGAAAGGAAAGGAAAGGAAAGGAAAGGAAAGGAGCGGAAAGGAAAGGAAAGGAAAGGAAAGGAAGGAAAGGAAAGGAAAGGAAAGGAAAGGAGGCGGAAAGGAAAGGAAAGGAAAGGAAAGGAAAGGAAAGGAAAGGAAAGGAAAGGAAAGGAAAGGAAAGGAAAGGAAAGGAAAGGAAAGGAAAGGAAAGGAAAGGAAAGGAGCAGAAAGGAAAGGAGCGGAAAGGAAAGGAAAGGAGCGGAAAGGAAAGGAAAGGAGCAGAAAGGAGCGGAAAGGAAAGGAGCGGAAAGGAAAGGAGCGGAAAGGAAAGGAGCGGAAAGGAAGGAAAGGAAAGGAAAGGAAAGGAAAGGAAAGGAAAGGAAAGGAAGGAAAGGAAAGGAAAGGAAAGGATAGGAACGGAAAGGAAAGGAAAGCAAAGGAGCATAAAGGAAAAAAAAGGAAAGGAGCGGAAAGGAAAGGAAAGGAAAGGAGCGGAAAGGAAAGGAAAGGAAAGGAAAGGAAAGGAAAGGAAAGGAAAGGAAAGGAAAGGAAAGGAAAGGAAAGGAAAGGAAAGGAAAGGAAAGGAAAGGAAAGGAGCGGAAAGGAAAAGAAAGGAAAGGAAAGGAAAGGAAAGGAAAGGAAAGGAAAGGAAAGGAAAGGAAAGGAAAGGAAAGGAAAGGAAAGGAAAGGAAAGGAAAGGAACGGAAAAGAAAGGATCGGAAAGGAGCGGAAAGGAGCGGAAAGGAAAGGAGCAGAAAGGAAAGGAGCAGAAAGGAAAGGAGCAGAAAGGAAAGGAAAGGAAAGGAAAGGAAAGGAAAGAAAGGAAAGGAAAGGAAAGGAAAGGGGAGGAAAGGAAAGGAAAGGAAAGGAAAGGAAAGGAAAGGAAAGGAAAGGAAAGGAAAGGAAAGGAAGAGGAAAGGAAAGGAAAGGAAAGGAAAGGAAAGGAAAGGAAAGGAAAGGAAAGGAAGAAAGGAAAGGAAAGGAAAGGAAAGGAAGGAGAGGAAAGGAAAGGAAAGGAGCGGAAAGGAAAGGAAAGGAGCAGAAAGGAGCGGAAAGGAAAGGAGCGGAAAGGAAAGGAGCGGAAAGGAAAGGAGCGGAAAGGAAAGGAAAGGAAAGGAAAGGAAAGGAAAGGAAAGGAAAGGAAAGGAAAGGAAAGGAAAGGAAAGGAAAGGAAAGGGAAAGGATAGGACGGAAAGGAAAGGAAAG
>NW_028153960.1:7500-29031 GCF_964211835.1 Anser anser
ACCCTAACCGCAACAAGAAGCTCAACCCGAGTTAGACCCGAAAAAACACGTACGGTGCCACTTTCTGCCATCAAAAAGTGCTCTCAGCGGAAGCCTTTGGGTACACCTGAACTCCCTGGGGGAGCCTTTACGCAACCCCACACTCAACAGGACTCTGCGTCTTCACTCTTTCCTAACAACCCTAAACATAACCCTTACCGCAACAAGAAGCTGAACCCGAGTTAGACCCGAAAAAACACGTACGGTGCCACTTTCTGCCATCAAAAAGTGCTCTCAGCGGAAGCCTTTGGGTACACCTGAACTCCCTGGGGGAGCCTTTACGCAACCCCACACTCAACAGGACTCTGCGTCTTCACTCTTTCCTAACAACCCTAAACATAACCATAACCGCAACAAGAAGCTGAACCCGAGTTAGACCCGAAAAAACACGTACGGTGCCACTTTCTGCCATCAAAAAGTGCTCTCAGCGGAAGCCTTTGGGTACACCTGAACTCCCTGGGGGAGCCTTTACGCAACCCCACACTCAACAGGACTCTGCGTCTTCACTCTTTCCTAACAACCCTAAACATAACCCTAACCGCAACAAGAAGCTGAACCCGAGTTAGACCCGAAAAAACACGTACGGTGCCACTTTCTGCCATCCAAAAGTGCTCTCAGCGGAAGCCTTTGGGAACACCTGAACTCCCTGGGGGAGCCTTTACGCAACCCCACACTCAACAGGACTCTGCGTCTTCACTCTTTCCTAACAACCCTAAACATAACCCTAACCGCAACAAGAAGCTGAACCCGAGTTAGACCCGAAAAAACACGTACGGTGCCACTTTCTGCCATCAAAAAGTGCTCTCAGCGGAAGCCTTTGGGAACAGCTGAACTCCCTGGGGGAGCCTTTACGCAACCCCACACTCAACAGGACTCTGCGTCTTCACTCTTTCCTAACAACCCTAAACATAACCCTTACCGCAACAAGAAGCTGAACCCGAGTTAGACCCGAAAAAACACGTACGGTGCCACTTTCTGCCATCAAAAAGTGCTCTCAGCGGAAGCCTTTGGGTACACCTGAACTCCCTGGGGGAGCCTTTACGCAACCCCACACTCAACAGGACTCTGCGTCTTCACTCTTTCCTAACAACCCTAAACATAACCCTAACCGCAACAAGAAGCTGAACCCGAGTTAGACCCGAAAAAACACGTACGGTGCCACTTTCTGCCGTCAAAACGTGCTCTCAGCGGAAGCCTTTGGGTACACCTGAACTCCCTGGGGGAGCCTTTACGCAACCCCACACTCAACAGGACTCTGCGTCTTCACTCTTTCCTAACAACCCTAAACATAACCCTAACCGCAACAAGAAGCTGAACCCGAGTTAGACCCGAAAAAACACGTACGGTGCCACTTTCTGCCATCCAAAAGTGCTCTCAGCGGAAGCCTTTGGGTACACCTGAACTCCCTGGGGGAGCCTTTACGCAACCCCACACTCAACAGGACTCTGCGTCTTCACTCTTTCCTAACAACCCTAAACATAACCCTAACCGCAACAAGAAGCTGAACCCGAGTTAGACCCGAAAAAACACGTACGGTGCCACTTTCTGCCATCAAAAAGTGGTCTCAGCGGAAGCCTTTGGGTACACCTGAACTCCCTGGGGGAGCCTTTACGCAACCCCACACTCAACAGGACTCTGCGTCTTCACTCTTTCCTAACAACCCTAAACATAACCCTAACCGCAACAAGAAGATCAACCCGAGTTAGACCCGAAAAAACACGTACGGTGCCACTTTCTGCCATCCAAAAGTGCTCTCAGCGGAAGCCTTTGGGTACACCTGAACTCCCTGGGGGAGCCTTTACGCAACCCCACACTCAACAGGACTCTGCGTCTTCACTCTTTCCTAACAACCCTAAACATAACCCTAACCGCAACAAGAAGCTGAACCCGAGTTAGACCCGAAAAAACACGTACGGTGCCACTTTCTGCCATCAAAAAGTGCTCTCAGCGGAAGCCTTTGGGTACACCTGAACTCCCTGGGGGAGCCTTTACGCAACCCCACACTCAACAGGACTCTGCGTCTTCACTCTTTCCTAACAACCCTAAACATAACCCTAACCGCAACAAGAAGCTGAACCCGAGTTAGACCCGAAAAAACACGTACGGTGCCACTTTCTGCCATCAAAAAGTGCTCTCAGCGGAAGCCTTTGGGTACACCTGAACTCCCTGGGGGAGCCTTTACGCAACCCCACACTCAACAAGACTCTGCGTCTTCACTCTTTCCTAACAACCCTAAACATAACCCTTACCGCAACAAGAAGCTGAACCCGAGTTAGACCCGAAAAAACACGTACGGTGCCACTTTCTGCCATCAAAAAGTGCTCTCAGCGGAAGCCTTTGGGTACACCTGAACTCCCTGGGGGAGCCTTTACGCAACCCCACACTCAACAGGACTCTGCGTCTTCACTCTTTCCTAACAACCCTAAACATAACCCTAACCGCAACAAGAAGCTGAACCCGAGTTAGACCCGAAAAAACACGTACGGTGCCACTTTCTGCCATCAAAAAGTGCTCTCAGCGGAAGCCTTTGGGTACACCTGAACTCCCTGGGGGAGCCTTTACGCAACCCCACACTCAACAGGACTCTGCGTCTTCACTCTTTCCTAACAACCCTAAACATAACCCTAACCGCAACAAGAAGCTGAACCCGAGTTAGACCCGAAAAAACACGTACGGTGCCACTTTCTGCCATCAAAAAGTGCTCTCAGCGGAAGCCTTTGGGTACACCTGAACTCCCTGGGGGAGCCTTTACGCAACCCCACATTCAACAGGACTCTGCGTCTTCACTCTTTCCTAACAACCCTAAACATAACCCTAACCGCAACAAGAAGCTCAACCCGAGTTAGACCCGAAAAAACACGTACGGTGCCACTTTCTGCCATCAAAAAGTGCTCTCAGCGGAAGCCTTTGGGTACACCTGAACTCCCTGGGGGAGCCTTTACGCAACCCCACACTCAACAGGACTCTGCGTCTTCACTCTTTCCTAACAACCCTAAACATAACCCTTACCGCAACAAGAAGCTGAACCCGAGTTAGACCCGAAAAAACACGTACGGTGCCACTTTCTGCCATCAAAAAGTGCTCTCAGCGGAAGCCTTTGGGTACACCTGAACTCCCTGGGGGAGCCTTTACGCAACCCCACACTCAACAGGACTCTGCGTCTTCACTCTTTCCTAACAACCCTAAACATAACCATAACCGCAACAAGAAGCTGAACCCGAGTTAGACCCGAAAAAACACGTACGGTGCCACTTTCTGCCATCAAAAAGTGCTCTCAGCGGAAGCCTTTGGGTACACCTGAACTCCCTGGGGGAGCCTTTACGCAACCCCACACTCAACAGGACTCTGCGTCTTCACTCTTTCCTAACAACCCTAAACATAACCCTAACCGCAACAAGAAGCTGAACCCGAGTTAGACCCGAAAAAACACGTACGGTGCCACTTTCTGCCATCCAAAAGTGCTCTCAGCGGAAGCCTTTGGGAACACCTGAACTCCCTGGGGGAGCCTTTACGCAACCCTACACTCAACAGGACTCTGCGTCTTCACTCTTTCCTAACAACCCTAAACATAACCCTAACCGCAACAAGAAGCTGAACCCGAGTTAGACCCGAAAAAACACGTACGGTGCCACTTTCTGCCATCAAAAAGTGCTCTCAGCGGAAGCCTTTGGGAACAGCTGAACTCCCTGGGGGAGCCTTTACGCAACCCCACACTCAACAGGACTCTGCGTCTTCACTCTTTCCTAACAACCCTAAACATAACCCTTACCGCAACAAGAAGCTGAACCCGAGTTAGACCCGAAAAAACACGTACGGTGCCACTTTCTGCCATCAAAAAGTGCTCTCAGCGGAAGCCTTTGGGTACACCTGAACTCCCTGGGGGAGCCTTTACGCAACCCCACACTCAACAGGACTCTGCGTCTTCACTCTTTCCTAACAACCCTAAACATAACCCTAACCGCAACAAGAAGCTGAACCCGAGTTAGACCCGAAAAAACACGTACGGTGCCACTTTCTGCCGTCAAAACGTGCTCTCAGCGGAAGCCTTTGGGTACACCTGAACTCCCTGGGGGAGCCTTTACGCAACCCCACACTCAACAGGACTCTGCGTCTTCACTCTTTCCTAACAACCCTAAACATAACCCTAACCGCAACAAGAAGCTGAACCCGAGTTAGACCCGAAAAAACACGTACGGTGCCACTTTCTGCCATCCAAAAGTGCTCTCAGCGGAAGCCTTTGGGTACACCTGAACTCCCTGGGGGAGCCTTTACGCAACCCCACACTCAACAGGACTCTGCGTCTTCACTCTTTCCTAACAACCCTAAACATAACCCTAACCGCAACAAGAAGCTCAACCCGAGTTAGACCCGAAAAAACACGTACGGTGCCACTTTCTGCCATCAAAAAGTGCTCTCAGCGGAAGCCTTTGGGTACACCTGAACTCCCTGGGGGAGCCTTTACGCAACCCCACACTCAACAGGACTCTGCGTCTTCACTCTTTCCTAACAACCCTAAACATAACCCTAACCGCAACAAGAAGCTCAACCCGAGTTAGACCCGAAAAAACACGTACGGTGCCACTTTCTGCCATCCAAAAGTGCTCTCAGCGGAAGCCTTTGGGTACACCTGAACTCCCTGGGGGAGCCTTTACGCAACCCCACACTCAACAGGACTCTGCGTCTTCACTCTTTCCTAACAACCCTAAACATAACCCTAACCGCAACAAGAAGCTGAACCCGAGTTAGACCCGAAAAAACACGTACGGTGCCACTTTCTGCCATCAAAAAGTGCTCTCAGCGGAAGCCTTTGGGTACACCTGAACTCCCTGGGGGAGCCTTTACGCAACCCCACACTCAACAGGACTCTGCGTCTTCACTCTTTCCTAACAACCCTAAACATAACCCTAACCGCAACAAGAAGCTGAACCCGAGTTAGACCCGAAAAAACATGTACGGTGCCACTTTCTGCCATCAAAAAGTGCTCTCAGTGGAAGCCTTTGGGTACACCTGAACTCCCTGGGGGAGCCTTTACGCAACCCCACACTCAACAGGACTCTGCGTCTTCACTCTTTCCTAACAACCCTAAACATAACCCTAACCGCAACAAGAAGCTGAACCCGAGTTAGACCCGAAAAAACACGTACGGTGCCACTTTCTGCCATCAAAAAGTGCTCTCAGTGGAAGCCTTTGGGTACACCTGAACTCCCTGGGGGAGCCTTTACGCAACCCCACACTCAACAGGACTCTGCGTCTTCACTCTTTCCTAACAACCCTAAACATAACCCTAACCGCAACAAGAAGCTGAACCCGAGTTAGACCCGAAAAAACACGTACGGTGCCACTTTCTGCCATCAAATGTGCTCTCAGCGGAAGCCTTAGGGTACACCTGAACTCCCTGGGGGAGCCTTTACGCAACCCCACACTCAACAGGACTCTGCGTCTTCACTCTTTCCAAACAACCCTAAACATAACCCTAACCGCAACAAGAAGCTGAACCCGAGTTAGACCCGAAAAAACACGTACGGTGCCACTTTCTGCCATCAAAAAGTGCTCTCAGCGGAAGCCTTTGGGAACACCTGAACTCCCTGGGGGAGCCTTTACGCAACCCCACACTCAACAGGACTCTGCGTCTTCACTCTTTCCTAACAACCCTAAACATAACCCTAACCGCAACAAGAAGCTGAACCCGAGTTAGACCCGAAAAAACACGTACGGTGCCACTTTCTGCCATCAAAAAGTGCTCTCAGCGGAAGCCTTTGGGTACACCTGAACTCCCTGGGGGAGCCTTTACGCAACCCCACACTCAACAGGACTCTGCGTCTTCACTCTTTCCTAACAACCCTAAACATAACCCTAACCGCAACAAGAAGCTGAACCCGAGTTAGACCCGAAAAAACACGTACGGTGCCACTTTCTGCCATCAAAAAGTGCTCTCAGCGGAAGCCTTTGGGTACACCTGAACTCCCTGGGGGAGCCTTTACGCAACCCCACACTCAACAGGACTCTGCGTCTTCACTCTTTCCTAACAACCCTAAACATAACCCTAACCGCAACAAGAAGCTGAACCCGAGTTAGACCCGAAAAAACACGTACGGTGCCACTTTCTGCCATCAAAAAGTGCTCTCAGCGGAAGCCTTTGGGTACACCTGAACTCCCTGGGGGAGCCTTTACGCAACCCCACACTCAACAGGACTCTGCGTCTTCACTCTTTCCTAACAACCCTAAACATAACCCTAACCGCAACAAGAAGCTGAACCCGAGTTAGACCCGAAAAAACACGTACGGTGCCACTTTCTGCCATCAAAAAGTGCTCTCAGCGGAAGCCTTTGGGTACACTTGAACTCCCTGGGGGAGCCTTTACGCAACCCCACACTCAACAGGACTCTGCGTCTTCACTCTTTCCTAACAACCCTAAACATAACCCTAACCGCAACAAGAAGCTGAACCCGAGTTAGACCCGAAAAAACACGTACGGTGCCACTTTCTGCCATCAAAAAGTGCTCTCAGCGGAAGCCTTTGGGTACACGTGAACTCCCTAGGGGAGCCTTTACACAACCCCACACTCAACAGGACTCTGCGTCTTGCCTCTTTCCTAACAACCCTAAACATAACCCTAACCGGAACAAGAAGCTGAACCCGAGTTAGACCCGAAAAAACACGTACGGTGCCACTTTCTGCCATCAAAAAGTGCTCTCAGCGGAAGCCTTTGGGTACACCTGAACTCCCTGGGGGAGCCTTTACGCAACCCCACATTCAACAGGACTCTGCGTCTTCACTCTTTCCTAACAACCCTAAACATAACCCTAACCGCAACAAGAAGCTCAACCCGAGTTAGACCCGAAAAAACACGTACGGTGCCACTTTCTGCCATCCAAAAGTGCTCTCAGCGGAAGCCTTTGGGTACACCTGAACTCCCTGGGGGAGCCTTTACGCAACCCCACACTCAACAGGACTCTGCGTCTTCACTCTTTCCTAACAACCCTAAACATAACCCTAACCGCAACAAGAAGCTGAACCCGAGTTAGACCCGAAAAAACACGTACGGTGCCACTTTCTGCCATCAAAAAGTGCTCTCAGCGGAAGCCTTTGGGTACACCTGAACTCCCTGGGGGAGCCTTTACGCAACCCCACACTCAACAGGACTCTGCGTCTTCACTCTTTCCTAACAACCCTAAACATAACCCTAACCGCAACAAGAAGCTGAACCCGAGTTAGACCCGAAAAAACACGTACGGTGCCACTTTCTGCCATCAAAAAGTGCTCTCAGCGGAAGCCTTTGGGTACACCTGAACTCCCTGGGGGAGCCTTTACGCAACCCCACACTCAACAGGACTCTGCGTCTTCACTCTTTCCTAACAACCCTAAACATAACCCTAACCGCAACAAGAAGCTGAACCCGAGTTAGACCCGAAAAAAAACGTACGGTGCCACTTTCTGCCATCAAAAAGTGCTCTCAGCGGAAGCCTTTGGGTACACCTGAACTCCCTGGGGGAGCCTTTACGCAACCCCACACTCAACAGGACTCTGCGTCTTGCCTCTTTCCTAACAACCCTAAACATAACCCTAACCGCAACAAGAAGCTGAACCCGAGTTAGACCCGAAAAAACACGTACGGTGCCACTTTCTGCCATCAAAAAGTGCTCTCAGCGGAAGCCTTTGGGTACACCTGAACTCCCTGGGGGAGCCTTTACGCAACCCCACACTCAACAGGACTCTGCGTCTTCACTCTTTCCTAACAACCCTAAACATAACCCTAACCGCAACAAGAAGCTGAACCCGAGTTAGACCCGAAAAAACACGTACGGTGCCACTTTCTGCCATCAAAAAGTGCTCTCAGTGGAAGCCTTTGGGTACACCTGAACTCCCTGGGGGAGCCTTTACGCAACCCCACACTCAACAGGACTCTGCGTCTTCACTCTTTCCTAACAACCCTAAACATAACCCTAACCGCAACAAGAAGCTGAACCCGAGTTAGACCCGAAAAAACACGTACGGTGCCACTTTCTGCCATCAAAAAGTGCTCTCAGCGGAAGCCTTTGGGTACACCTGAACTCCCTGGGGGAGCCTTTACGCAACCCCACACTCAACAGGACTCTGCGTCTTCACTCTTTCCTAACAACCCTAAACATAACCCTAACCGCAACAAGAAGCTCAACCCGAGTTAGACCCGAAAAAACACGTACGGTGCCACTTTCTGCCATCAAAAAGTGCTCTCAGCGGAAGCCTTTGGGTACACCTGAACTCCCTGGGGGAGCCTTTACGCAACCCCACACTCAACAGGACTCTGCGTCTTCACTCTTTCCTAACAACCCTAAACATAACCCTTACCGCAACAAGAAGCTGAACCCGAGTTAGACCCGAAAAAACACGTACGGTGCCACTTTCTGCCATCAAAAAGTGCTCTCAGCGGAAGCCTTTGGGTACACCTGAACTCCCTGGGGGAGCCTTTACGCAACCCCACACTCAACAGGACTCTGCGTCTTCACTCTTTCCTAACAACCCTAAACATAACCCTAACCGCAACAAGAAGCTGAACCCGAGTTAGACCCGAAAAAACACGTACGGTGCCACTTTCTGCCATCCAAAAGTGCTCTCAGCGGAAGCCTTTGGGTACACCTGAACTCCCTGGGGGAGCCTTTACGCAACCCCACACTCAACAGGACTCTGCGTCTTCGCTCTTTCCTAACAACCCTAAACATAACCCTAACCGCAACAAGAAGCTGAACCCGAGTTAGACCCGAAAAAAAACGTACGGTGCCACTTTCTGCCATCCAAAAGTGCTCTCAGCGGAAGCCTTTGGGTACACCTGAACTCCCTGGGGGAGCCTTTACGCAACCCCACACTCAACAGGACTCTGCGTCTTCACTCTTTCCTAACAACCCTAAACATAACCCTAACCGCAACAAGAAGCTCAACCCGAGTTAGACCCGAAAAAACACGTACGGTGCCACTTTCTGCCATCAAAAAGTGCTCTCAGCGGAAGCCTTTGGGTACACCTGAACTCCCTGGGGGAGCCTTTACGCAACCCCACACTCAACAGGACTCTGCGTCTTCACTCTTTCCTAACAACCCTAAACATAACCCTAACCGCAACAAGAAGCTGAACCCGAGTTAGACCCGAAAAAACACGTACGGTGCCACTTTCTGCCATCAAAAAGTGCTCTCAGTGGAAGCCTTTGGGTACACCTGAACTCCCTGGGGGAGCCTTTACGCAACCCCACACTCAACAGGACTCTGCGTCTTCACTCTTTCCTAACAACCCTAAACATAACCCTAACCGCAACAAGAAGCTGAACCCGAGTTAGACCCGAAAAAACACGTACGGTGCCACTTTCTGCCATCAAAAAGTGCTCTCAGCGGAAGCCTTTGGGTACACCTGAACTCCCTGGGGGAGCCTTTATGCAACCCCACACTCAACAGGACTCTGCGTCTTCACTCTTTCCTAACAACCCTAAACATAACCCTAACCGCAACAAGAAGCTGAACCCGAGTTAGACCCGAAAAAACACGTACGGTGCCACTTTCTGCCATCAAAAAGTGCTCTCAGTGGAAGCCTTTGGGTACACCTGAACTCCCTGGGGGAGCCTTTACGCAACCCCACACTCAACAGGACTCTGCGTCTTCACTCTTTCCTAACAACCCTAAACATAACCCTTACCGCAACAAGAAGCTGAACCCGAGTTAGACCCGAAAAAACACGTACGGTGCCACTTTCTGCCATCAAAAAGTGCTCTCAGCGGAAGCCTTTGGGTACACCTGAACTCCCTGGGGGAGCCTTTACGCAACCCCACACTCAACAGGACTCTGCGTCTTCACTCTTTCCTAACAACCCTAAACATAACCCTAACCGCAACAAGAAGCTGAACCCGAGTTAGACCCGAAAAAACATGTACGGTGCCACTTTCTGCCATCCAAAAGTGCTCTCAGCGGAAGCCTTTGGGTACACCTGAACTCCCTGGGGGAGCCTTTACGCAACCCCACACTCAACAGGACTCTGCGTCTTCACTCTTTCCTAACAACCCTAAACATAACCATAACCGCAACAAGAAGCTGAACCCGAGTTAGACCCGAAAAAACACGTACGGTGCCACTTTCTGCCGTCAAAACGTGCTCTCAGCGGAAGCCTTTGGGTACACCTGAACTCCCTGGGGGAGCCTTTACGCAACCCCACACTCAACAGGACTCTGCGTCTTCACTCTTTCCTAACAACCCTAAACATAACCCTAACCGCAACAAGAAGCTGAACCCGAGTTAGACCCGAAAAAACACGTACGGTGCCACTTTCTGCCATCCAAAAGTGCTCTCAGCGGAAGCCTTTGGGTACACCTGAACTCCCTGGGGGAGCCTTTACGCAACCCCACACTCAACAGGACTCTGCGTCTTCACTCTTTCCTAACAACCCTAAACATAACCCTAACCGCAACAAGAAGCTGAACCCGAGTTAGACCCGAAAAAACACGTACGGTGCCACTTTCTGCCATCAAAAAGTGCTCTCAGCGGAAGCCTTTGGGTACACCTGAACTCCCTGGGGGAGCCTTTACGCAACCCCACACTCAACAGGACTCTGCGTCTTCACTCTTTCCTAACAACCCTAAACATAACCCTAACCGCAACAAGAAGCTGAACCTGAGTTAGACCCGAAAAAACACGTACGGTGCCACTTTCTGCCATCCAAAAGTGCTCTCAGCGGAAGCCTTTGGGTACACCTGAACTCCCTGGGGGAGCCTTTACGCAACCCCACACTCAACAGGACTCTGCGTCTTCACTCTTTCCTAACAACCCTAAACATAACCCTAACCGCAACAAGAAGCTGAACCCGAGTTAGACCCGAAAAAACACGTACGGTGCCACTTTCTGCCATCAAAAAGTGCTCTCAGCGGAAGCCTTTGGGTACACCTGAACTCCCTGGGGGAGCCTTTACGCAACCCCACACTCAACAGGACTCTGCGTCTTCACTCTTTCCTAACAACCCTAAACATAACCCTAACCGCAACAAGAAGCTGAACCCGAGTTAGACCCGAAAAAACACGTACGGTGCCACTTTCTGCCATCAAAAAGTGCTCTCAGCGGAAGCCTTTGGGTACACCTGAACTCCCTGGGGGAGCCTTTACGCAACCCCACACTCAACAGGACTCTGCGTCTTCACTCTTTCCTAACAACCCTAAACATAACCCTAACCGCAACAAGAAGCTGAACCCGAGTTAGACCCGAAAAAACACGTATGGTGCCACTTTCTGCCATCAAAAAGTGCTCTCAGCGGAAGCCTTTGGGTACACCTGAACTCCCTGGGGGAGCCTTTACGCAACCCCACACTCAACAGGACTCTGCGTCTTCACTCTTTCCTAACAACCCTAAACATAACCCTAACCGCAACAAGAAGCTCAACCCGAGTTACACCCGAAAAAACACGTACGGTGCCACTTTCTGCCATCCAAAAGTGCTCTGAGCGGAAGCCTTTGGGTACACCTGAACTCCCTGGGGGAGCCTTTACGCAACCCCACACTCAACAGGACTCTGCGTCTTCACTCTTTCCTAACAACCCTAAACATAACCCTAACCGCAACAAGAAGCTGAACCCGAGTTAGACCCGAAAAAACACGTACGGTGCCACTTTCTGCCATCAAAAAGTGCTCTCAGCGGAAGCCTTTGGGTACACCTGAACTCCCTGGGGGAGCCTTTACGCAACCCCACACTCAACAGGACTCTGCGTCTTCACTCTTTCCTAACAACCCTAAACATAACCCTAACCGCAACAAGAAGCTGAACCCGAGTTAGACCCGAAAAAACACGTACGGTGCCACTTTCTGCCATCAAAAAGTGCTCTCAGCGGAAGCCTTAGGGTACACCTGAACTCCCTGGGGGAGCCTTTACGCAACCCCACACTCAACAGGACTCTGCGTCTTCACTCTTTCCAAACAACCCTAAACATAACCCTAACCGCAACAAGAAGCTGAACCCGAGTTAGACCCGAAAAAACACGTACGGTGCCACTTTCTGCCATCAAAAAGTGCTCTCAGCGGAAGACTTTGGGAACACCTGAACTCCCTGGGGGAGCCTTTACGCAACCCCACACTCAACAGGACTCTGCGTCTTCACTCTTTCCTAACAACCCTAAACATAACCCTAACCGCAACAAGAAGCTGAACCCGAGTTAGACCCGAAAAAACACGTACGGTGCCACTTTCTGCCATCAAAAAGTGCTCTCAGCGGAAGCCTTTGGGTACACCTGAACTCCCTGGGGGAGCCTTTACGCAACCCCACACTCAACAGGACTCTGCGTCTTCACTCTTTCCTAACAACCCTAAACATAACCCTAACCGCAACAAGAAGCTGAACCCGAGTTAGACCCGAAAAAACACGTACGGTGCCACTTTCTGCCATCAAAAAGTGCTCTCAGCGGAAGCCTTTGGGTACACCTGAACTCCCTGGGGGAGCCTTTACGCAACCCCACACTCAACAGGACTCTGCGTCTTCACTCTTTCCTAACAACCCTAAACATAACCCTAACCGCAACAAGAAGCTGAACCCGAGTTAGACCCGAAAAAACACGTACGGTGCCACTTTCTGCCATCCAAAAGTGCTCTCAGCGGAAGCCTTTGGGTACACCTGAACTCCCTGGGGGAGCCTTTACGCAACCCCACACTCAACAGGACTCTGCGTCTTCACTCTTTCCTAACAACCCTAAACATAACCCTAACCGCAACAAGAAGCTGAACCCGAGTTAGACCCGAAAAAACACGTACGGTGCCACTTTCTGCCATCAAAAAGTGCTCTCAGCGGAAGCCTTTGGGTACACTTGAACTCCCTGGGGGAGCCTTTACGCAACCCCACACTCAACAGGACTCTGCGTCTTGCCTCTTTCCTAACAACCCTAAACATAACCCTAACCGCAACAAGAAGCTGAACCCGAGTTAGACCCGAAAAAACACGTACGGTGCCACTTTCTGCCATCAAAAAGTGCTCTCAGCGGAAGCCTTTGGGTACACCTGAACTCCCTGGGGGAGCCTTTACGCAACCCCACACTCAACAGGACTCTGCGTCTTCACTCTTTCCTAACAACCCTAAACATAACCCTAACCGCAACAAGAAGCTGAACCCGAGTTAGACCCGAAAAAACACGTACGGTGCCACTTTCTGCCATCAAAAAGTGCTCTCAGCGGAAGCCTTTGGGTACACCTGAACTCCCTGGGGGAGCCTTTACGCAACCCCACACTCAACAGGACTCTGCGTCTTCACTCTTTCCTAACAACCCTAAACATAACCCTAACCGCAACAAGAAGCTGAACCCGAGTTAGACCCAAAAAAACACGTACGGTGCCACTTTCTGCCATCCAAAAGTGCTCTCAGCGGAAGCCTTTGGGTACACCTGAACTCCCTGGGGGAGCCTTTACGCAACCCCACACTCAACAGGACTCTGCGTCTTCACTCTTTCCTAACAACCCTAAACATAACCCTAACCGCAACAAGAAGCTCAACCCGAGTTAGACCCGAAAAAACACGTACGGTGCCACTTTCTGCCATCAAAAAGTGCTCTCAGCGGAAGCCTTTGGGTACACCTGAACTCCCTGGGGGAGCCTTTACGCAACCCCACACTCAACAGGACTCTGCGTCTTCACTCTTTCCTAACAACCCTAAACATAACCCTAACCGCAACAAGAAGCTCAACCCGAGTTAGACCCGAAAAAACACGTACGGTGCCACTTTCTGCCATCCAAAAGTGCTCTCAGCGGAAGCCTTTGGGTACACCTGAACTCCCTGGGGGAGCCTTTACGCAACCCCACACTCAACAGGACTCTGCGTCTTCACTCTTTCCTAACAACCCTAAACATAACCCTAACCGCAACAAGAAGCTCAACCCGAGTTAGACCCGAAAAAACACGTACGGTGCCACTTTCTGCCATCCAAAAGTGCTCTCAGCGGAAGCCTTTGGGTACACCTGAACTCCCTGGGGGAGCCTTTACGCAACCCCACACTCAACAGGACTCTGCGTCTTCACTCTTTCCTAACAACCCTAAACATAACCCTAACCGCAACAAGAAGCTGAACCCGAGTTAGACCCGAAAAAACACGTACGGTGCCACTTTCTGCCATCAAAAAGTGCTCTCAGCGGAAGCCTTTGGGTACACCTGAACTCCCTGGGGGAGCCTTTACGCAACCCCACACTCAACAGGACTCTGCGTCTTCGCTCTTTCCTAACAACCCTAAACATAACCCTAACCGCAACAAGAAGCTGAACCCGAGTTAGACCCGAAAAAAAACGTACGGTGCCACTTTCTGCCATCAAAAAGTGCTCTCAGCGGAAGCCTTTGGGTACACCTGAACTCCCTGGGGGAGCCTTTACGCAACCCCACACTCAACAGGACTCTGCGTCTTCACTCTTTCCTAACAACCCTAAACATATCCCTAACCGCAACAAGAAGCTGAACCCGAGTTAGACCCGAAAAAACACGTACGGTGCCACTTTCTGCCATCAAAAAGTGGTCTCAGCGGAAGCCTTTGGGTACACCTGAACTCCCTGGGGGAGCCTTTACGCAACCCCACACTCAACAGGACTCTGCGTCTTCACTCTTTCCTAACAACCCTAAACATAACCCTAACCGCAACAAGAAGCTGAACCCGAGTTAGACCCGAAAAAACACGTACGGTGCCACTTTCTGCCATCAAAAAGTGCTCTCAGCGGAAGCCTTTGGGTACACCTGAACTCCCTGGGGGAGCCTTTACGCAACCCCACACTCAACAGGACTCTGCGTCTTCACTCTTTCCAAACAACCCTAAACATAACCCTAACCGGAACAAGAAGCTGAACCCGAGTTAGACCCGAAAAAACACGTACGGTGCCACTTTCTGCCATCCAAAAGTGCTCTCAGCGGAAGCCTTTGGGTACACCTGACCTCCCTGGGGGAGCCTTTACGCAACCCCACACTCAACAGGACGCTGCGTCTTCACTCTTTCCTAACAACCCTAAACATAACCCTAACCGCAACAAGAAGCTCAACCCGAGTTAGACCCGAAAAAACACGTACGGTGCCACTTTCTGCCATCAAAAAGTGCTCTCAGCGGAAGCCTTTGGGAACACCTGAACTCCCTGGGGGAGCCTTTACGCAACCCCACACTCAACAGGACTCTGCGTCTTCACTCTTTCCTAACAACCCTAAACATAACCCTTACCGCAACAAGAAGCTGAACCCGAGTTAGACCCGAAAAAACACGTACGGTGCCACTTTCTGCCATCAAAAAGTGGTCTCAGCGGAAGCCTTTGGGTACACCTGAACTCCCTGGGGGAGCCTTTACGCAACCCCACACTCAACAGGACTCTGCGTCTTCACTCTTTCCTAACAACCCTAAACATAACCCTAACCGCAACAAGAAGCTGAACCCGAGTTACACCCGAAAAAACACGTACGGTGCCACTTTCTGCCATCAAAAAGTGCTCTCAGCGGAAGCCTTTGGGTACACCTGAACTCCCTGGGGGAGCCTTTACGCAACCCCACACTCAACAGGACTCTGCGTCTTCACTCTTTCCTAACAACCCTAAACATAACCCTAACCGCAACAAGAAGCTGAACCCGAGTTAGACCCGAAAAAACACGTACGGTGCCACTTTCTGCCATCAAAAAGTGGTCTCAGCGGAAGCCTTTGGGTACACCTGAACTCCCTGGGGGAGCCTTTACGCAACCCCACACTCAACAGGACTCTGCGTCTTCACTCTTTCCTAACAACCCTAAACATAACCCTAACCGCAACAAGAAGCTGAACCCGAGTTAGACCCGAAAAAACACGTACGGTGCCACTTTCTGCCATCCAAAAGTGCTCTCAGCGGAAGCCTTTGGGAACACCTGCACTCCCTGGGGGAGCCTTTACGCAACCCCACACTCAACAGGACTCTGCGTCTTCACTCTTTCCTAACAACCCTAAACATAACCCTTACCGCAACAAGAAGCTGAACCCGAGTTAGACCCGAAAAAACACGTACGGTGCCACTTTCTGCCATCCAAAAGTGCTCTCAGCGGAAGCCTTTGGGTACACCTGAACTCCCTTGGGGAGCCTTTACGCAACCCCACACTCAACAGGACTCTGCGTCTTCACTCTTTCCTAACAACCCTAAACATAACCCTAACCGCAACAAGAAGCTCAACCCGAGTTAGACCCGAAAAAACACGTACGGTGCCACTTTATGCCATCAAAAAGTGCTCTCAGCGGAAGCCTTTGGGTACACCTGAACTCCCTGGGGGAGCCTTTACGCAACCCCACACTCAACAGGACTCTGCGTCTTCACTCTTTCCTAACAACCCTAAACATAACCCTAACCGCAACAAGAAGCTGAACCCGAGTTAGACCCGAAAAAACACGTACGGTGCCACTTTCTGCCATCAAAAAGTGCTCTCAGCGGAAGCCTTTGGGTACACCTGAACTCCCTGGGGGAGCCTTTACGCAACCCCACACTCAACAGGACTCTGCGTCTTCACTCTTTCCTAACAACCCTAAACATAACCCTAACCGCAACAAGAAGCTCAACCCGAGTTAGACCCGAAAAAACACGTACGGTGCCACTTTCTGCCATCAAAAAGTGCTCTCAGCGGAAGCCTTTGGGTACACCTGAACTCCCTGGGGGAGCCTTTACGCAACCCCACACTCAACAGGACTCTGCGTCTTCACTCTTTCCTAACAACCCTAAACATAACCCTAACCGCAACAAGAAGCTCAACCCGAGTTAGACCCGAAAAAACACGTACGGTGCCACTTTCTGCCATCAAAAAGTGCTCTCAGCGGAAGCCTTTGGGTACACCTGAACTCCCTGGGGGAGCCTTTACGCAACCCCACACTCAACAGGACTCTGCGTCTTCACTCTTTCCTAACAACCCTAAACAGAACCCTAACCGCAACAAGAAGCTCAACCCGAGTTAGACCCGAAAAAACACGTACGGTGCCACTTTCTGCCATCAAAAAG
Source organism: Anser anser (assembly GCF_964211835.1). Taxonomy (NCBI): domain Eukaryota; kingdom Metazoa; phylum Chordata; class Aves; order Anseriformes; family Anatidae; genus Anser; species Anser anser. The sequence goes on from NW_028153960.1 coordinate 24,488, forward strand.
TGCTCTCAGCGGAAGCCTTTGGGTACACCTGAACTCCCTGGGGGAGCCTTTACGCAACCCCACACTCAACAGGACTCTGCGTCTTCACTCTTTCCTAACAACCCTAAACATAACCCTAACCGCAACAAGAAGCTGAACCCGAGTTAGACCCGAAAAAACACGTACGGTGCCACTTTCTGCCATCAAAAAGTGCTCTCAGCGGAAGCCTTTGGGTACACCTGAACTCCCTGGGGGAGCCTTTACGCAACCCCACACTCAACAGGACTCTGCGTCTTCACTCTTTCCTAACAACCCTAAACATAACCCTAACCGGAACAAGAAGCTGAACCCGAGTTAGACCCGAAAAAACACGTACGGTGCCACTTTCTGCCATCAAAAAGTGCTCTCAGCGGAAGCCTTTGGGTACACCTGAACTCCCTGGGGGAGCCTTTACGCAACCCCACACTCAACAGGACTCTGCGTCTTCACTCTTTCCTAACAACCCTAAACATAACCCTAACCGCAACAAGAAGCTGAACCCGAGTTAGACCCGAAAAAACACGTACGGTGCCACTTTCTGCCATCCAAAAGTGCTCTCAGCGGAAGCCTTTGGGAACACCTGCACTCCCTGGGGGAGCCTTTACGCAACCCCACACTCAACAGGACTCTGCGTCTTCACTCTTTCCTAACAACCCTAAACATAACCCTAACCGCAACAAGAAGCTGAACCCGAGTTAGACCCGAAAAAACACGTACGGTGCCACTTTCTGCCATCAAAAAGTGCTCTCAGCGGAAGCCTTTGGGTACACCTGAACTCCCTGGGGGAGCCTTTACGCAACCCCACACTCAACAGGACTCTGCGTCTTCACTCTTTCCTAACAACCCTAAACATAACCCTAACCGCAACAAGAAGCTGAACCCGAGTTAGACCCGAAAAAACACGTACGGTGCCACTTTCTGCCATCCAAAAGTGCTCTCAGCGGAAGCCTTTGGGTACACCTGAACTCCCTGGGGGAGCCTTTACGCAACCCCACACTCAACAGGACTCTGCGTCTTCACTCTTTCCTAACAACCCTAAACATAACCCTAACCGCAACAAGAAGCTGAACCCGAGTTAGACCCGAAAAAACACGTACGGTGCCACTTTCTGCCATCCAAAAGTGCTCTCAGCGGAAGCCTTTGGGTACACCTGAACTCCCTGGGGGAGCCTTTACGCAACCCCACACTCAACAGGACTCTGCGTCTTCACTCTTTCCTAACAACCCTAAACATAACCCTAACCGCAACAAGAAGCTGAACCCGAGTTAGACCCGAAAAAACACGTACGGTGCCACTTTCTGCCATCAAAAAGTGCTCTCAGCGGAAGCCTTTGGGTACACCTGAACTCCCTGGGGGAGCCTTTACGCAACCCCACACTCAACAGGACTCTGCGTCTTCACTCTTTCCTAACAACCCTAAACATAACCCTAACCGCAACAAGAAGCTGAACCCGAGTTAGACCCGAAAAAACACGTACGGTGCCACTTTCTGCCATCCAAAAGTGCTCTCAGCGGAAGCCTTTGGGTACACCTGAACTCCCTGGGGGAGCCTTTACGCAACCCCACACTCAACAGGACTCTGCGTCTTCACTCTTTCCTAACAACCCTAAACATAACCCTAACCGCAACAAGAAGCTGAACCCGAGTTAGACCCGAAAAAACACGTACGGTGCCACTTTCTGCCATCCAAAAGTGCTCTCAGCGGAAGCCTTTGGGTACACCTGAACTCCCTGGGGGAGCCTTTACGCAACCCCACACTCAACAGGACTCTGCGTCTTCACTCTTTCCTAACAACCCTAAACATAACCCTAACCGCAACAAGAAGCTGAACCCGAGTTAGACCCGAAAAAACACGTACGGTGCCACTTTCTGCCATCAAAAAGTGCTCTCAGCGGAAGCCTTTGGGTACACCTGAACTCCCTGGGGGAGCCTTTACGCAACCCCACACTCAACAGGACTCTGCGTCTTCACTCTTTCCTAACAACCCTAAACATAACCCTAACCGCAACAAGAAGCTCAAGCCCGAGTTAGACCCGAAAAAACACGTACGGTGCCACTTTCTGCCATCCAAAAGTGCTCTCAGCGGAAGCCTTTGGGTACACCTGAACTCCCTGGGGGAGCCTTTACGCAACCCCACACTCAACAGGACTCTGCGTCTTCACTCTTTCCTAACAACCCTAAACATAACCCTAACCGCAACAAGAAGCTGAACCCGAGTTAGACCCGAAAAAACACGTACGGTGCCACTTTCTGCCATCAAAAAGTGCTCTCAGCGGAAGCCTTTGGGTACACCTGAACTCCCTGGGGGAGCCTTTACGCAACCCCACACTCAACAGGACTCTGCGTCTTCACTCTTTCCTAACAACCCTAAACATAACCCTAACCGCAACAAGAAGCTGAACCCGAGTTAGACCCGAAAAAACACGTACGGTGCCACTTTCTGCCATCCAAAAGTGCTCTCAGCGGAAGCCTTTGGGTACACCTGAACTCCCTGGGGGAGCCTTTACGCAACCCCACACTCAACAGGACTCTGCGTCTTCACTCTTTCCTAACAACCCTAAACATAACCCTAACCGCAACAAGAAGCTGAACCCGAGTTAGACCCGAAAAAACACGTACGGTGCCACTTTCTGCCATCCAAAAGTGCTCTCAGCGGAAGCCTTTGGGTACACCTGAACTCCCTGGGGGAGCCTTTACGCAACCCCACACTCAACAGGACTCTGCGTCTTCACTCTTTCCTAACAACCCTAAACATAACCCTAACCGCAACAAGAAGCTGAACCCGAGTTAGACCCGAAAAAACACGTACGGTGCCACTTTCTGCCATCAAAAAAGTGCTCTCAGCGGAAGCCTTTGGGTACACCTGAACTCCCTGGGGGAGCCTTTACGCAACCCCACACTCAACAGGACTCTGCGTCTTCACTCTTTCCTAACAACCCTAAACATAACCCTAACCGCAACAAGAAGCTGAACCCGAGTTAGACCCGAAAAAACACGTACGGTGCCACTTTCTGCCATCCAAAAGTGCTCTCAGCGGAAGCCTTTGGGTACACCTGAACTCCCTGGGGGAGCCTTTACGCAACCCCACACTCAACAGGACTCTGCGTCTTCACTCTTTCCTAACAACCCTAAACATAACCCTAACCGCAACAAGAAGCTGAACCCGAGTTAGACCCGAAAAAACACGTACGGTGCCACTTTCTGCCATCCAAAAGTGCTCTCAGCGGAAGCCTTTGGGTACACCTGAACTCCCTGGGGGAGCCTTTACGCAACCCCACACTCAACAGGACTCTGCGTCTTCACTCTTTCCTAACAACCCTAAACATAACCCTAACCGCAACAAGAAGCTGAACCCGAGTTAGACCCGAAAAAACACGTACGGTGCCACTTTCTGCCATCCAAAAGTGCTCTCAGCGGAAGCCTTTGGGTACACCTGAACTCCCTGGGGGAGCCTTTACGCAACCCCACACTCAACAGGACTCTGCGTCTTCACTCTTTCCTAACAACCCTAAACATAACCCTAACCGCAACAAGAAGCTGAACCCGAGTTAGACCCGAAAAAACACGTACGGTGCCACTTTCTGCCATCCAAAAGTGCTCTCAGCGGAAGCCTTTGGGTACACCTGAACTCCCTGGGGGAGCCTTTACGCAACCCCACACTCAACAGGACTCTGCGTCTTCACTCTTTCCTAACAACCCTAAACATAACCCTAACCGCAACAAGAAGCTCAACCCGAGTTAGACCCGAAAAAACACGTACGGTGCCACTTTCTGCCATCCAAAAGTGCTCTCAGCGGAAGCCTTTGGGTACACCTGAACTCCCTGGGGGAGCCTTTACGCAACCCCACACTCAACAGGACTCTGCGTCTTCACTCTTTCCTAACAACCCTAAACATAACCCTAACCGCAACAAGAAGCTGAACCCGAGTTAGACCCGAAAAAACACGTACGGTGCCACTTTCTGCCATCCAAAAGTGCTCTCAGCGGAAGCCTTTGGGTACACCTGAACTCCCTGGGGGAGCCTTTACGCAACCCCACACTCAACAGGACTCTGCGTCTTCACTCTTTCCTAACAACCCTAAACATAACCCTAACCGCAACAAGAAGCTGAACCCGAGTTAGACCCGAAAAAACACGTACGGTGCCACTTTCTGCCATCCAAAAGTGCTCTCAGCGGAAGCCTTTGGGTACACCTGAACTCCCTGGGGGAGCCTTTACGCAACCCCACACTCAACAGGACTCTGCGTCTTCACTCTTTCCTAACAACCCTAAACATAACCCTAACCGCAACAAGAAGCTGAACCCGAGTTAGACCCGAAAAAACACGTACGGTGCCACTTTCTGCCATCCAAAAGTGCTCTCAGCGGAAGCCTTTGGGTACACCTGAACTCCCTGGGGGAGCCTTTACGCAACCCCACACTCAACAGGACTCTGCGTCTTCACTCTTTCCTAACAACCCTAAACATAACCCTAACCGCAACAAGAAGCTGAACCCGAGTTAGACCCGAAAAAACACGTACGGTGCCA
>NW_028153959.1:0-13339 GCF_964211835.1 Anser anser
TGCACAATAAACATGCATAAAATTTATAACGTGCAGTGGACTTTTTTTTTTTCGTAGAGGATGATTACACTTTCTTCACAGCCAACAAAATTTTCAGCGTATCCATAGGAATTATGATTCAGAATCATAGTTAGTACTATGTAGCTGTGGCAAGCAAGTAAGATGAAGATCATAGGGACTGGGTAGTGGATAAGAGCAAAGAACTAAACAAATGAGGAGAATGGTCTAAGTTAGAAGAAGCCTAAAATGGAAAAAAGTCACATGATCAGCCCCCAATGGTACTGTGGTGTGACACATTAGAGGATGTGTAAGTCTTTAGACGTTAAACTACAACTGCTTTTGTATTCATTTAATACTAGGACATTTCCAAGGATGGGGAAATATTTAGGTTTTCCTACTGAATAACAAAAGGAGTGATGAATTTTATTATCTCTGAGATCAAGTCCTCTGGGCTACACAGCAGACTAGGGTAGAAAAAAATAATCTCTTTGTTCACTTTATGCTTCTATAGAATAAATTCTGATTACAGATTCATATTCTCTGCTAACGTAGTTTTTACTTTTTAATAACAGAATGGGATGCAAACTTCTCAGGGAGAACAGAAGGGTTCCCAGGGTGTTATGAAGCAGCAGGCAGCATCACAGCAGCAACTCTGAAGCAGGCAAACAACCACTCCACTTCCCCCCAAAAGAGAGGAAGCAGGAACTGTAAGTATTTACATTACCTTTTATCTTTTATTTATTTTGAAGTTTAGCAGCAGCTCAGTTTCTCCTAAATGGAGACTGTAATCAGTAATTGAATTTCACTCTCATACCCTGGTCTTAGAAGAACCAACCTCCTGCTGATCCAGTATGAAGACAAGTGAACCAAAAACGTAACATGCTTTTAGGAAAATTCAGAAATTGTTAGTCTAAACAGCCAGAGAAAAGGCTTTAAACCTTTCATTTGAAAATGTGCTGAAAGTGTCTACTGTACAATATGTGTGAAATAAATACGTCCCTTGATCTGTTTTGATGCGTCATCTTTGAGCTGTCTGTGATGGAAAACATGAAAAGAAAATGAAAGAGAGCAGCTGCATTCTTTAAAGCATTCCTAACTGAGGGCATAGGATACTTCACAGATATCTCACTAAAATTAAAACTTATTAATACAGAGATATCTGCAAGGTTCAAGCAAGCAAATCTTCTTCAAAATGGCACTGAAAGAAAGAAACAAACAACAATCGTGCTTTTTTATGAAATAGTCTTGGAAGACTCAGTCTCTAACACACTTTGGGCAATGTTATATGTATAATCACAGTGACAGCAAATGACTCACTGTTTTTGACAAAAAAAAAAAAAAAAGAGTACTTTAAGAATTTAAAGTTTATATCTAAGAAATCCACATTTGTAACTGCATCAGATGTAACTTACTTCCAGTTTTACTCATGTTTTCTATTTGATTATGTCAACATACAGAAAGGTGACCAGAATAAATTTGGTAGGCACCAACACACAGACACATCCTTTTATACACATCCTCTGTAAAACAGCAATGGAAAAATTCAGATTTTATTCACTGAACATATTTGCTACTGCTGTCTATTCTGTTGTTCTGATAGATATAGAAAAATGATATGACAAAATCCAAAAACACTATAGTGCGTGTTCTACAAGATACCTGAAAAAAAGAGAAGTGAACCAAGTGACATTTTTAGATTGGTAGAACAACAAAAGATGCGTATAGAAGATACTTTGGCTTTTCTCATGCACCAGGACACACACACCACACACACACAAAAGTGAGAAACAGTTTCATTAATGTAGCAGATGGCAGATGCCTTTTCCCCAGAATTGCCACAGCTGGCTAACTTGTGTATGTTCTGAGAAAAGCAAAGTACATGAAGCTGTCTTCATGATTACAGAAACCTGCAAACAAAAAGGGCGAGCTGGACAGGCAGTCCAACTCAGCTGAGTAGGTAGGCCATGAGTAATTCTGGTTTATCAAGGCTGGTTTCCTCTCCTCCTCCTTCTCTTCGCAGCACTCCTCCATCTGATTTACTGCTGAAATCAGCGTTCCTGTCTTCTTCTCCTTCCCACCCCACCCCAGATCCACAGATGCAACCCGCCACGATTTTTCACCTGTTACCATCCACCCAATTCTGTGTCCACAGCTCATAAAATACTCTCTACATTGTTTTTCTCTTAGTCCCTGAGGGCTGAAGTCTGCCTCTCAACCTTGTGGCTAAATCATGGGGACATGTAAATCTCAGGTGCTCACATTTTTTGGAATGGCACCTGTGCAGTATTGACAATTTGCATTTTAGCCACTGCTGGGCTAAGAACCCAACCTGCATGAAGTAGCCTTACATGAGGATGTGTAGCCTAAGGCTGGAAGTAGCACAGAAACTGAGCTATCATTTCATAGATACAAAAGAACTTGCCAGGCTGAATGTAATGTTATCTTCATTTTATTTTTGTAGAATTTTTTTTTCTTTTTTTCTTTTTCTTTTTCCCCTTGTTATAAATTATTTTTGGTAGAAATCATTCCCGACACATCGTTGGTAAGGTAGATCGAATTTCTATTTATTTGAGCAACTCAGCAAGCAGCGATAAGTAAAACAGCGCTGGGCGGCCGGGGTGTCTCCTGCTCCGCCAACGGCGCGCACCTAAGCCCTCCAGAGTCTCGATTTATAGCCTAGTAGTTCCGGGTTTAGTGGCACATCCTGGTGTCTTCTTACGACTGCGAGGCCTTGTTGCTAGGGGGTCTTCGTCAGTCCCCTGGTGGTTGTGGGATGAAGATCGTCGTCTTCCTCTGCGTTGGGGTCGTGACTTTGCTGCTGATATGTGTGTTCTCATGCGAGGGGGAATGCCATTTTGCCCTTTTTTTGGAGCTGGCTTCTATTGCAATTGTTAACTTAACAGGAAATTCCTATACTTGTTTTTTTCCTTCAACAGGATATTGGGGGTATAAGCAGTTAACCGTTGAAAACCTTCCCATCAGCAATATTTAATGAACAAACAAGGCTTTACCCATTACAACCTGAGGCTTTAAGGTGTCTTTAATAGCAAATAGGGGAAAAGAAAGCAGATTACAGCAGATTACATATTGATCCAGGCATAGGTAAATTAGACAATTTTATAGGCTATGAGGACAGACAATGCAATTTCCAAAAAACAGCAACTAGCAGGAAAAGCTATGAACCAGCTCTGATGCTGGCTATTATTCAAACCATAATCCTGCTCTTTAGCCCCCTCAGAACAGTAGTCGCAACACAACATGTTTTGAAGCCTAAACTGCACTTATCTCACACCTCTGAATCTGGCACAGAAAACGCAAACTCTCGGTAAAAGAATGAAAAAATAAAGCCAACAGAAAAGTGCTTAACTGAATTCTTGGGACAATGAAGTGCGAACAGGTGTGATGATGTGTTAAACAGCATGTGGCAAAAATGTCTACGCTTGCTAATGAGATGACAGTTACTTGTTATGCGAACTGTCCTAGTAAAATCATCTTTGCCTAGTACCTGTGCCCTTGGGCTCATATCCAATCAACTTGAGAGCTGCAACATGTCATTCAAAATGACATTCATCAGTATGGAAAACTATACGAGATCTATATGCATAGAAAACACCAACACTCGCTACCATTAAGGTAAATGAGAGTCTTCGTCAGAGTGAATCTGGAACACGCAAGCTTCCTTAGCCAAAAAAGAGTGAATGCTCATGAGAATGGTAAGCTCCACTAGTGGGAAATATAAAATAACTAAAATGAAATCTCCTTTCAATGTGGTTCTGTAGTTTGAAATAACACTGATCCTTTCCAATGAAGCAGTGTTAAAAATTTACATATTAAATTGTGATGTACTAAAACCAAAGTGGAACAATATGGGGCATTGTCTGTAATTTTTCTCCCAGAACATAGCCCTCCTGTTTATTTTATTTTTTGTAGGGAGAAAGAAAAGGAGGCAGGGAAGTAAGAGTAATCATCCTATAATTACTCCTCATGATGTTTTTTTCCCCCATAGGATATGCGTTCCACATCTTAAAGAAACAAGAAAGAAAATAAAATCTATCACAGATTTCACAGATTTCTAGGTTGGAAGAGACCTCAAGATCATCGAGTCCAACCTCCGACCTAACACTAAGTACTCCACTAAACCATATCGCTAAGCTCTACATCTAAACGTCTTTTAAAGACCTCCAGGGATGGTGACTCCACCACCTCCCTGGGCAGCCCATTCCAATGCTTAATAACCCTTTCGGTAAAGAAGTACTTCCTAACATCCAACCTAAACCTCCCCTGTCGCAACTTTCGCCCATTCCCCCTCGTCCTGTCACCAGGCACGTAGGAGAACAGACCAACCCCCACCTCTTTACAGCCTCCTTTAAGGTAACTGTAGAGAGCGATAAGGTCGCCCCTGAGCCTCCTCTTCTCCAGGCTGAACAAGCCCAGCTCCCTCAGCCGCTCCTCGTACGACTTGTTCTCCAGACCCCTCACCAGCTTGGTCGCCCTTCTCTGGACTCGCTCGAGCACGTCCATGTCCTTCCTGTAGCGAGGGGCCCAAAATTGAACACAGTACTCGAGGTGCGGCCTCACCAGAGCCGAGTACAGGGGCACAATCACTTCCCTCGACCTGCTGGCCACACTGCTTCTTATGCAGGCCAGGATGCTGTTGGCCTTCTTGGCCACCTGAGCACACTGCTGGCTCATATTCAGCCGACTATCAACCAATACTCCCAGGTCCCTCTCGGCCAGGCAGCTTTCCAGCCACTCATCTCCCAGCCTGTAGCTCTGCCTGGGGTTGTTGCAGCCCAGGTGCAGGACCCGGCACTTGGCCTTGTTGAACTTCATACAGTTGACCTCAGCCCATCGCTCCAGCCTATCCAGATACTCCTGCAGAGCCTTCCTGCCCTCGAGCAGATCGACACACGCACTTAGCTTGGTGTCATCTGCAAACTTACTGAGGGTGCACTGGACGCCCTCATCCAGATCATCGATAAAGATATTAAAGAGGACCGGCCCCAGTACCGAGCCCTGGGGGACACCACTAGTGACCGGCCTCCAACCAGATTTGACTCCATTCACCACAACTCTCTGGGCCCGGCTACCCAGCCAGTTTCTAACCCAGCGAAGCGTACGCCAGTCCAAGCCCCGAGCAGCCAGTTTCTTGAGGAGAATGTTGTGGGGAACTGTGTCAAAAGCCTTACTGAGGTCAAGGTAAACCACATCCACAGCCTTTCCCTCATCCACCAAGCGCGTCACTTGGTCATAGAAGGAGATCAGGTTCGTCAAGCAGGACCTGCCTTTCATAAACCCATGCTGACTGGGCCTGATCGCCTGCTTGCCCTGCAAGTGCCGCGTGATGACCCTCAAGATAATCTGCTCCATGAGCTTTCCTGGCACTGAGGTCAAACTGACAGGCCTATAGTTCCCCGGGTCTGCCCTGCGGCCCTTCTTATAGATGGGCGTCACATTGGCTAGCCGCCAGTCAACTGGGACCTCCCCCGATAGCCAGGACTGCCGATAAATGATGGAAAGCGGCTCGGCCAGCTCCTCCGCCAGTTCTTTCAGTACCCTCGGGTGCATCCCATCCGGCCCCATCGACTTGCGCACATCCAAGCTCCGTAGCAGGTCGCCAACCATTTCCTCATGGATAGCGAAGGCCACATCCTGCTCCCCATCCCCTTCCACCAGCTCAAGGCACTGGGTATCCAGAGAACAACCGGTATTGCCGCTAAAGACTGAGGCAAAGGCGGCATTAAGCACCTCAGCCTTTTCCTCATCCTTAGTAACTAGGTTTCCCCTCGCATCCAGTAAAGGATGGAGATTCTCCTTAGTCCTCCGTTTCGCGTTGATATATTTGTAAAAGGATTTTTTGTTGTCTTTAACGGCAGTAGCCAGGTTGAGCTCCAGATGAGCTTTGGCCTTTCTAAATTTCTCCCTGCACAGCCTCGCTACATCCTTGTAGTCCTCCTCAGTGGCCCGCCCTTTTTTCCAAAGATTATAAACCCTCTTTTTTCTGCTAAGCACAAGCCACAACTCTCTGTTGAGCCAGGCCGGTCTTCTTCCACGCCGGCTCGTCTATGTGCATGTATATATAATCTGTGTAAAATGTATATATATAAAGTAGATTTTGTTTTCTTATTTTATTATATATTTAATAATATATTATTTTTTATAATAATATATTTATTATATATATATATATTAACACAAACTGAAACCATTGAAATCAGTGAAGGAAGGATGATGCATTAACCCTTAGAGAACCAGAGTGCAAGTTGAAGAATGATGGATTGTTTCTGTGTTTGGTCAGCTGATTAAAGCCAACATGCAATGTGAGTTAATTGGCTATTTTAAAACAGTGCAAATAGTTTCCTGGATCAATTATTATTATTATTATTATTACTGCAACAAATTTAAAATCTCTTTATACTCTTTCTACATCCTTTTGCTGTGAATCAACACACAGAAATTATATTGTACTGCAAGCATACCTTCAATGACATCCATTTTTTAAGCGCATTTTCTGTTTTTTGTTTTTTTTTTTTTTCCCTATTTTACTTTTGGAGAGAGGACAAGAATGAGGCCAAATCATACACATTAAATAAATCACAGAGTACAATCACACAAACACAGTATACATGAAATCTGAATATTTGAAGAAAAAGAAACTTCTGACAAGACTCTTCCTGTAAGAACATCATCCACAGCATGAAAGGAAGGTAATTTATATGAAGTGTTCATGTCAATAATATGCAAAAATATGATGTCTGTTGAATCAAAAATATTTTCCCTTACCTTTTAGCCAACAGGTGAGTATTACTGACATATTTTGAAAGAAGTTGGATAGATTCAAATTAATTATGGGAAAAGGCCAAATAGGACAGTATAATTCCCCTCTCCCCTCCCTCCTCTCCCCCCCCCCCCAAAAAAAAAAACTTTTTTCTTGTACCTAAGCCTTTCAAGATTCCTTCAGCTCTTCTTAAAAGAAATATGTATAATTTCAGCAAACATCTACCAATAATATTAATGGCCCACAGCAGTGTAAATATATATAAATACCAAAGTATTACAGCAAACCATATTTCCCATGTTGTTTTAACAGTTTCAACACAATCATTGGAACTATGTAGTTTGCTTATTATTATATTCATTGCTTTCTCTGACAAGTGTTGTTTTCTAAATTATAAGGGTAAAATATCTCAGAGAACGGGAATTATTTACAGTAGGTAAATAACTACAGTTAGTTTTAAAGGAGGGAAGCATTCAAATACATGCACAGACTGAGAATAAAAATATAATCGTATCTTTCTGAACTCAAGTTGACCTATATGTGTGTGCTGACACAATATAATTATGATAAACTTCATTATAGAATAAGGAAAACTTCCTGTGGCTGTGATGTTTTAGCAGATATCAATTGGGTATATGCCTTCTACAACTAAAAAAGAAAAAATAATGTTATAGTATGTCATTGGAATCAATGACTTTATTATTCATAATACGTGAAGAGCTAAGATGAACCTTTTGTGTAATAAATTTAGTGGTCTGTCACTTAATGCAACATGATTTCACAATATTGCTAACGTGTACAAAACATTCAAATGTGGAGTATTGGCACATAAGGAATTTATGATAAGTTTAAGCTAGCGATGAATCTAGACTAAGCCTTGAGGTAGTTATCTGAGGTCAGGAAAATCAATATTGTTCAAAATGTGTCTGTGACACAGACACTGAAATGAGGAACCTTCTGAATTAGAAGATGCACCTCCGTATTTATCTTTTGTTGTTGTTGTTGTTGTTTTAACAGACACACTCTATGAAATCTAAGGCATCTAAAACAAATGTATGAGACATTTTAAATTTTTCCAATTAAGTACATGTGAGAAAAAAGTTCAACAAAATGTTGAAAAAAATGTAACTATTTGAAAATTATTTAATTCAAATAATTCAAATTTCTCATTATTTCTGCTTTAGCCATTAAATAACAGTAGAAATATAGATGTGAGCCAAGTACAGATTTATACCCCAAAACCACAAAATATAAAGAAAGAATAAATTGATGGAAATTCAGCACTCTGCTTTCCTTCATGTTGCCTTCTGTGAAACTGCTCTACTTTATCCAGGAATAAAAGAAAAAGAAAAAGAAAAAAAAAAAGAGAGAGAGAAACAGAGAAAAAAATAAATAAATCACAGAATCATCTACGTTGGAAGAGACCTCCAAGATCACCTAGTCCAACCTCTGACCTAACACTAACAAGTCCTCCACTAAACCATATTACTAAGCTCTACATCTAAACATCTTTTAAAGACCTCCAGGAATGGTGACTCAACCACTTCCCTGGGCAGCCTATTCCAATGCCTAACAACCCTTTCAGTAAAGGAGTTCTTCCTAATATCCAACCTAAACCTCACCTGGAGCAACTTTAGCCCATTCCCCCTCATCCTGTCACCAGGCATGTGGGAGAATAGACCAATCCACACCTCGCTACAGCCTCCTTTAAGGTACCTTTAGAGAGCGATAAGGTCGCCCCTGAGCCTTCTCCAGGCTAAACAACCCCAGCTCCTTCAGCCACTCCTCGTAACACTTGTTCTCCAGGCCCCTCACCAGCTTCATTGCCCTTCTCTGGACACACTCAAGCACCTCTTGTAGTGAGAGGCCCAAAACTGAACACAGTACTTGCGGTGCAGCCTCACCAGAGCCAAATAAAGTGGGACAGTCACTTCCTGCTGGCCACACTGTTTCTTATACAAGCCAGCATGCTGTTGGCCTTCTTGGCCACCTGAGCACACTGCTGGCTCATATTCTGCTGACTATCAACCAATACTCCCAGGTCCTTCTCTGCCAGACAGCTTTCTAACCACTCATTTCCCAGCTGGTAGTGCTGCTTGGGGTTGTTATGCCCCAAGTGCAGGACCAGGCACTTGGCCTTGCTGGACTTCATACAGTTGACCTTAGCCCATCGGTCCAGCCTATCCAGATCCTCCTGCAGAGCCTTCCTACCCTCAAGCAGATCAACACACACACCTAACTTGGTGTCATCTGCAAACCTACTGAGGGTGCACTCGATCCCTTCATCCAGATCATCAATAAAAATATTGAAGAGAACTGGCCCTAATACTGAGCCCTGGGGGACACCACTAGTGACTGGCCTCCAAATCGATTTAACTCCATTCACCATGACTCTTTGGGCCCGGCTACCCAGCAATGACAATGCTGTGGGAAACGGTGTCAAAAGCCTTACCGAAGTCAAGGTAGATCACATCCACAGCCTTTCTCTCATCTACTAAGCATGTCACTTTTTCATAGAAGATATAGTGAGAGAAAAAGAAAAAAAAAAAAAAAGGAATGCAGCTAGTGAGACTAGCTGCAAGACTATCTAACATTAATAAAACCTCTATCCCATATGTAAAGTTTCAAAAGATGCTTCTTTTGTAATACCCTATGACTTTCTACCTTCACTGGGTCCTTAGGTCTGTTGTAGTTCATACAATCAACATATGTTCCAAGAATTTTCCTAATAACATGTCAGAGGGGAATGAAGCTTTGGAAAATTGGAATATTCCATAAGAAAAAAAAAAAAATAGTGATTTAATGTCTTCCCATGGTGTGTGAAAGTTGTACAAGAACAAATGTTGTTATGAAAAACTCAGATATTATGGTTTTCGTTCAGCTTTATGAACTATTCAAAATCTGGAAGTTAAATAATATCAGAAATATTTTTGGTGCACAATGAAACATGAAAAAGAGTAAAAATTAGTCCCACATCTGAAAGAAATATCAGGAAAAATAAAAACTTAAATGGGAATAACTAGTTTAAAGTCAGTCAACATTCTTATGGTTTCATAGGCTACACATTCAATTCAAACCACATATTTTTTTGAGAGTCTCCACAAGTTCAAGACTGAGAAACTGTTTCTCTTCAAAATGATCCTTAAAATAAGTCCACATGAAATCTTCAAGATTGATTAGGAAAATAACCACATAAGTAGTTCCTTCATTATCATATAATTCTGGAAAGGTCTCTAGTGACTAACCTCAGTTTCCTTTCTTATTTGCCTTTTTATTATTAATTTTAATGGTTATTCCTTATTTCCATTTAAAATTCAATGTCCTTAAGAATCAGACTGGATTGCTTTATTTGTCTGCAGCGGAGTCATATCGGTTACTTTATATATATGTATTAATATAAACAAAAGTAGTTCATTTTATTTAAGTAAAATATACATAAAATATACATAAAATACGTAGGACATTTTCAGACAAAGATTATACTATTTCTGTTTCTTGCCCATTCTGGTAAATGCATTAAAATCATATGTCACAATTAAACTCAAAGACAAGGGGAACTTTTAACTCCATGTATTGAAAATCTATTTTTCACGCATGCAGTATATTCCCCTGAGTAGTAATTATGATTTAGGAAGTTCAAGTGGTGAATATGTGCATATTATTCCTTCTGCCAAAAGCACTCTGGTAAATCTTTCTTTTGACCTGAAACCATTGACTCAATCCAGGGAAGTCTGTAGAAGGTTATTAGGCTGGAAACATACTGTAAAGCTTGTATCTGTTTTAAGCAGTATTGCATGTCTCGCCTCAACATTCTTAAAAATATCTTGGAGTACAATACACCATATAGCATCAAATTTACAGTGCAAGATTATGGAATAAAATCATAATAAAGTGGATTTCAATGTTTTTTGTAGTTTCTATCACTGAGAAGAAACTTGCACTCAAAATATCTTCTGGTAATGTGACTTAGGTTACTTCATTTAGAATTTCATGCTGGCTTGAAAATAACACATAATTTTTTGCAGAACTATTTTCAAGTCAGTTCACAATTGGTAAGCACTAAGTCCTCTTTCATGACTCATTTTTTTAAATATACTTCCTTTTGATTCTTTACATATAAGGCTTGGAGGGTCAGTCCTGCCATGTTTGGTTTCTCTGTTTTGTTTTGTTGTGTTGTTTTGCCTTTTTTCTGTTGTGTGTGTGTGTGTGTTTTGTTTTGTTTTCATTTGGATGAGAGTATATTCACCAACAAAGCAACAGAATAATATCCGTCAAATAGAGAATGTTGTTTTTATGAACATTTAACAGAGGTATCACACATGATGGATGTTTTTAAAGCCATCTGTTCTCACAGGGCTCAGTTGTCAGTTCACACAAATATAGTGCTACCTTTTCAAAGAGCACATAGTAAAATTTTAACACAAAGTTGGATTCCCTCAAATATAAATGTCAAAACAGTAAGTAGCCATGTGTAGTAGACATTGACAAGTTTCCATGAGATTCCCTGATAAAACCTATGTAAAAACTTGGATCTTCTTTTTGAAAATCATTTTGAAGAATGATTGTAGCTGAATTTGAGACACTTAGAGAATTAACAACTTTAAGACAGAAAAATCCAGAAATAACATCGCCTGTGAGCTTTTGATTTGGTTCTTTGGTGTACATATATGACAAGAAAACAGATGTAATCTTGGGGATGAATAACTTTCTGTAAATGCATTGTAGGCTATCTGAAAGCATGTACTGTACATGTGACCAGTTTTCATCCCTGTCTTATCTGACAAAAAAAAAAAAAAAAAAGGCAGGGTGGCTACAAAGCTTGAGTGTTACACTGTATTTTTTTTTCAGTCTGGAAGAACAATTTTTCTTTCATTATGCTCTGAAGTGGAAGAAGCATTTCACTTTAGATAAATAAAATACTCAAAACAAGAATTAATAATATATCCATTAAAACATAGTACCTTCACTAGCATATTTTTCCATGTCTGTTGTCAACACTTCTATGTCAACACTACACATAGCTGAATAGGAACGGTGAGAATCCAATCTTTTTTCAGTTTCCGTATAAAAACATTATAGAATTAGCTGAAGTGTGAATCAGCCTCAAGCACTGAATGGAGAGTGATCTATTCAAAACATGACCATGATGAAGATCCATGATGAAAAAGAAATGCAACAAAGTTCTACTACATGGTCAAAAGTGTAAGCAGAGTGTAGAAACTGTATTTTGAGGTTGGTCTTGGAGTAAAAGCAGTCTGGGTTGAAATGCTGAACAAACACCATTATCTTCTGGTTTTCTTATTTGTTCAAGAAACAGGATTCTGCACATTTTTTGATTTAAATAACCTTGTCTGCAAACGCAGAATTCCTGGTTCCCTCATTATTTTTTCCTCCCAACAAAATGTCCAAAAACATTACTTGAAATTTTGGATAACTAATCAAGTTAAACAGTATTTTCAAGGCACATCCTGGCACTGTGTGTGTGTTCTGAATTATGTTGTCAAGAAAAAAGCTTCTGAGGGTAATGAGCTCAAAGGTCAAGTAACATGAATGCTAATTTACCCCAAAAATGATAAAGTGACTTTTCCATCTAAGTGCAATTTAAGAGAGGTGAAAGAACAGCTCAATCCTTCGTCGTTTTGTAAGCCGTCTTCTCTGTTTGTACACCTAAAGATCCTTCTCATAAAATAAAATTTCTTTAGATGATTCCAAACTAGCACAACCAAAAACAGCTAGCAAATCTGAAAATAAAAACTTGTGTTTGAACATGGAAAAAAAATCACAGTAAAGTTGATAAAAAGGGTGTTCTTGTAAAAACTTTTCTTGACCAGATCTACTGATACTTATGCTACTGTTGTTGCACCTTCATGTGTAAATTTCTTTAGCACATCTGTCACCAGACACTGCTATCTGCTAGTTTAATTAAACTTTACCTTTGAATATAGTACTCTTCTTCTAAGGTTTGGAGGGAATAGGATAGAATCTCTCACCCTTGAAGACACAACAGAAGCTTGGGAAGCTTCACTCTATTCTGTTATGATTAGACCACATCTCTTACTCTAGAACTCTGGATGATATAATGTGATAAAACAAAACAAAACAAAACAAACAAAACAAAACAAAACAAAATAAATAAAATAAAATAATAAAACAAAACAAACAAAACGAAATAAATAAAATAAAATAATAAAACAAAACAAAACAAAACAAAATAAATAAAATAAAATAATAAAACAAAATAAATAAAATAAAACAATAAGATAAAATAAAAAGAAAAGAAAAGAGAAAAAAGAAAATAAAAGAAAATAAAAGAAAATAAAAGAAAAAAGGAAAGGAAAGGAAAGGAAAGGAAAGGAAAGGAAAGGAAAGGAAAGGAAAGGAAAGGAAAGGAAAGGAAAGGAAAGGAAAGGAAAGGAAAGGAAAGGAAAGGAAAGGAAAGGAAAGAAAGGAAAGGAAAGGAAAGGAAAGGAAAGGAAAGGAAAGGAAAGGAAAGGAAAGGAAGGAAAGGAAAGGAAAGGAAAGGAAAGGAAAGAAAGGAAAGGAGGAAAGGAAAGGAGGAAA
>NW_028153958.1:0-20000 GCF_964211835.1 Anser anser
GCTGAACCCGAGTTAGACCCGAAAAAACACGTACGGTGCCACTTTCTGCCATCCAAAAGTGCTCTCAGCGGAAGCCTTTGGGTACACCTGAACTCCCTGGGGGAGCCTTTACGCAACCCCACACTCAACAGGACTCTGCGTCTTCACTCTTTCCTAACAACCCTAAACATAACCCTAACCGCAACAAGAAGCTGAACCCGAGTTAGACCCGAAAAAACACGTACGGTGCCACTTTCTGCCATCCAAAAGTGCTCTCAGCGGAAGCCTTTGGGTACACCTGAACTCCCTGGGGGAGCCTTTACGCAACCCCACACTCAACAGGACTCTGCGTCTTCACTCTTTCCTAACAACCCTAAACATAACCCTAACCGCAACAAGAAGCTGAACCCGAGTTAGACCCGAAAAAACACGTACGGTGCCACTTTCTGCCATCAAAAAGTGCTCTCAGCGGAAGCCTTTGGGTACACCTGAACTCCCTGGGGGAGCCTTTACGCAACCCCACACTCAACAGGACTCTGCGTCTTCACTCTTTCCTAACAACCCTAAACATAACCCTAACCGCAACAAGAAGCTCAACCCGAGTTAGACCCGAAAAAACACGTACGGTGCCACTTTCTGCCATCCAAAAGTGCTCTCAGCGGAAGCCTTTGGGTACACCTGAACTCCCTGGGGGAGCCTTTACGCAACCCCACACTCAACAGGACTCTGCGTCTTCACTCTTTCCTAACAACCCTAAACATAACCCTAACCGCAACAAGAAGCTGAACCCGAGTTAGACCCGAAAAAACACGTACGGTGCCACTTTCTGCCATCAAAAAGTGCTCTCAGCGGAAGCCTTTGGGTACACCTGAACTCCCTGGGGGAGCCTTTACGCAACCCCACACTCAACAGGACTCTGCGTCTTCACTCTTTCCTAACAACCCTAAACATAACCCTAACCGCAACAAGAAGCTGAACCCGAGTTAGACCCGAAAAAACACGTACGGTGCCACTTTCTGCCATCCAAAAGTGCTCTCAGCGGAAGCCTTTGGGTACACCTGAACTCCCTGGGGGAGCCTTTACGCAACCCCACACTCAACAGGACTCTGCGTCTTCACTCTTTCCTAACAACCCTAAACATAACCCTAACCGCAACAAGAAGCTGAACCCGAGTTAGACCCGAAAAAACACGTACGGTGCCACTTTCTGCCATCCAAAAGTGCTCTCAGCGGAAGCCTTTGGGTACACCTGAACTCCCTGGGGGAGCCTTTACGCAACCCCACACTCAACAGGACTCTGCGTCTTCACTCTTTCCTAACAACCCTAAACATAACCCTAACCGCAACAAGAAGCTGAACCCGAGTTAGACCCGAAAAAACACGTACGGTGCCACTTTCTGCCATCAAAAAGTGCTCTCAGCGGAAGCCTTTGGGTACACCTGAACTCCCTGGGGGAGCCTTTACGCAACCCCACACTCAACAGGACTCTGCGTCTTCACTCTTTCCTAACAACCCTAAACATAACCCTAACCGCAACAAGAAGCTGAACCCGAGTTAGACCCGAAAAAACACGTACGGTGCCACTTTCTGCCATCAAAAAGTGCTCTCAGCGGAAGCCTTTGGGTACACCTGAACTCCCTGGGGGAGCCTTTACGCAACCCCACACTCAACAGGACTCTGCGTCTTCACTCTTTCCTAACAACCCTAAACATAACCCTAACCGCAACAAGAAGCTGAACCCGAGTTAGACCCGAAAAAACACGTACGGTGCCACTTTCTGCCATCCAAAAGTGCTCTCAGCGGAAGCCTTTGGGTACACCTGAACTCCCTGGGGGAGCCTTTACGCAACCCCACACTCAACAGGACTCTGCGTCTTCACTCTTTCCTAACAACCCTAAACATAACCCTAACCGCAACAAGAAGCTGAACCCGAGTTAGACCCGAAAAAACACGTACGGTGCCACTTTCTGCCATCAAAAAGTGCTCTCAGCGGAAGCCTTTGGGTACACCTGAACTCCCTGGGGGAGCCTTTACGCAACCCCACACTCAACAGGACTCTGCGTCTTCACTCTTTCCTAACAACCCTAAACATAACCCTAACCGCAACAAGAAGCTGAACCCGAGTTAGACCCGAAAAAACACGTACGGTGCCACTTTCTGCCGTCAAAAAGTGCTCTCAGCGGAAGCCTTTGGGTACACCTGAACTCCCTGGGGGAGCCTTTACGCAACCCCACACTCAACAGGACTCTGCGTCTTCACTCTTTCCTAACAACCCTAAACATAACCCTAACCGCAACAAGAAGCTGAACCCGAGTTAGACCCGAAAAAACACGTACGGTGCCACTTTCTGCCATCCAAAAGTGCTCTCAGCGGAAGCCTTTGGGTACACCTGAACTCCCTGGGGGAGCCTTTACGCAACCCCACACTCAACAGGACTCTGCGTCTTCACTCTTTCCTAACAACCCTAAACATAACCCTAACCGCAACAAGAAGCTGAACCCGAGTTAGACCCGAAAAAACACGTACGGTGCCACTTTCTGCCATCCAAAAGTGCTCTCAGCGGAAGCCTTTGGGTACACCTGAACTCCCTGGGGGAGCCTTTACGCAACCCCACACTCAACAGGACTCTGCGTCTTCACTCTTTCCTAACAACCCTAAACATAACCCTAACCGCAACAAGAAGCTGAACCCGAGTTAGACCCGAAGAAACACGTACGGTGCCACTTTCTGCCATCAAAAAGTGCTCTCAGCGGAAGCCTTTGGGTACACCTGAACTCCCTGGGGGAGCCTTTACGCAACCCCACACTCAACAGGACTCTGCGTCTTCACTCTTTCCTAACAACCCTAAACATAACCCTAACCGCAACAAGAAGCTGAACCCGAGTTAGACCCGAAAAAACACGTACGGTGCCACTTTCTGCCGTCAAAAAGTGCTCTCAGCGGAAGCCTTTGGGTACACCTGAACTCCCTGGGGGAGCCTTTACGCAACCCCACACTCAACAGGACTCTGCGTCTTCACTCTTTCCTAACAACCCTAAACATAACCCTAACCGCAACAAGAAGCTGAACCCGAGTTAGACCCGAAAAAACACGTACGGTGCCACTTTCTGCCGTCAAAAAGTGCTCTCAGCGGAAGCCTTTGGGTACACCTGAACTCCCTGGGGGAGCCTTTACGCAACCCCACACTCAACAGGACTCTGCGTCTTCACTCTTTCCTAACAACCCTAAACATAACCCTAACCGCAACAAGAAGCTGAACCCGAGTTAGACCCGAAAAAACACGTACGGTGCCACTTTCTGCCATCCAAAAGTGCTCTCAGCGGAAGCCTTTGGGTACACCTGAACTCCCTGCGGGAGCCTTTACGCAACCCCACACTCAACAGGACTCTGCGTCTTCACTCTTTCCTAACAACCCTAAACATAACCCTAACCGCAACAAGAAGCTGAACCCGAGTTAGACCCGAAAAAACACGTACGGTGCCACTTTCTGCCATCCAAAAGTGCTCTCAGCGGAAGCCTTTGGGTACACCTGAACTCCCTGGGGGAGCCTTTACGCAACCCCACACTCAACAGGACTCTGCGTCTTCACTCTTTCCTAACAACCCTAAACATAACCCTAACCGCAACAAGAAGCTGAACCCGAGTTAGACCCGAAAAAACACGTACGGTGCCACTTTCTGCCATCAAAAAGTGCTCTCAGCGGAAGCCTTTGGGTACACCTGAACTCCCTGGGGGAGCCTTTACGCAACCCCACACTCAACAGGACTCTGCGTCTTCACTCTTTCCTAACAACCCTAAACATAACCCTAACCGCAACAAGAAGCTGAACCCGAGTTAGACCCGAAAAAACACGTACGGTGCCACTTTCTGCCATCAAAAAGTGCTCTCAGCGGAAGCCTTTGGGTACACCTGAACTCCCTGGGGGAGCCTTTACGCAACCCCACACTCAGCAGGACTCTGCGTCTTCACTCTTTCCTAACAACCCTAAACATAACCCTAACCGCAACAAGAAGCTGAACCCGAGTTAGACCCGAAAAAACACGTACGGTGCCACTTTCTGCCATCAAAAAGTGCTCTCAGCGGAAGCCCTTTGGGTACACCTGAACTCCCTGGGGGAGCCTTTACGCAACCCCACACTCAACAGGACTCTGCGTCTTCACTCTTTCCTAACAACCCTAAACATAACCCTAACCGCAACAAGAAGCTCAACCCGAGTTAGACCCGAAAAAACACGGACGGTGCCACTTTCTGCCATCAAAAAGTGCTCTCAGCGGAAGCCTTTGGGTACACCTGAACTCCCTGGGGGAGCCTTTACGCAACCCCACACTCAACAGGACTCTGCGTCTTCACTCTTTCCTAACAACCCTAAACATAACCCTAACCGCAACAAGAAGCTGAACCCGAGTTAGACCCGAAAAAACACGTACGGTGCCACTTTCTGCCATCAAAAGTGCTCTCAGCGGAAGCCTTTGGGTACACCTGAACTCCCTGGGGGAGCCTTTACGCAACCCCACACTCAACAGGACTCTGCGTCTTCACTCTTTCCTAACAACCCTAAACATAACCCTAACCGCAACAAGAAGCTGAACCCGAGTTAGACCCGAAAAAACACGTACGGTGCCACTTTCTGCCATCCAAAAGTGCTCTCAGCGGAAGCCTTTGGGTACACCTGAACTCCCTGGGGGAGCCTTTACGCAACCCCACACTCAACAGGACTCTGCGTCTTCACTCTTTCCTAACAACCCTAAACATAACCCTAACCGCAACAAGAAGCTGAACCCGAGTTAGACCCGAAAAAACACGTACGGTGCCACTTTCTGCCATCAAAAAGTGCTCTCAGCGGAAGCCTTTGGGTACACCTGAACTCCCTGGGGGAGCCTTTACGCAACCCCACACTCAACAGGACTCTGCGTCTTCACTCTTTCCTAACAACCCTAAACATAACCCTAACCGCAACAAGAAGCTGAACCCGAGTTAGACCCGAAAAAACACGTACGGTGCCACTTTCTGCCATCCAAAAGTGCTCTCAGCGGAAGCCTTTGGGTACACCTGAACTCCCTGGGGGAGCCTTTACGCAACCCCACACTCAACAGGACTCTGCGTCTTCACTCTTTCCTAACAACCCTAAACATAACCCTAACCGCAACAAGAAGCTCAACCCGAGTTAGACCCGAAAAAACACGTACGGTGCCACTTTCTGCCATCCAAAAGTGCTCTCAGCGGAAGCCTTTGGGTACACCTGAACTCCCTGGGGGAGCCTTTACGCAACCCCACACTCAACAGGACTCTGCGTCTTCACTCTTTCCTAACAACCCTAAACATAACCCTAACCGCAACAAGAAGCTGAACCCGAGTTAGACCCGAAAAAACACGTACGGTGCCACTTTCTGCCGTCAAAAAGTGCTCTCAGCGGAAGCCTTTGGGTACACCTGAACTCCCTGGGGGAGCCTTTACGCAACCCCACACTCAACAGGACTCTGCGTCTTCACTCTTTCCTAACAACCCTAAACATAACCCTAACCGCAACAAGAAGCTGAACCCGAGTTAGACCCGAAAAAACACGTACGGTGCCACTTTCTGCCGTCAAAAAGTGCTCTCAGCGGAAGCCTTTGGGTACACCTGAACTCCCTGGGGAAGCCTTTACGCAACCCCACACTCAACAGGACTCTGCGTCTTCACTCTTTCCTAACAACCCTAAACATAACCCTAACCGCAACAAGAAGCTGAACCCGAGTTAGACCCGAAAAAACACGTACGGTGCCACTTTCTGCCATCCAAAAGTGCTCTCAGCGGAAGCCTTTGGGTACACCTGAACTCCCTGGGGGAGCCTTTATGCAACCCCACACTCAACAGGACTCTGCGTCTTCACTCTTTCCTAACAACCCTAAACATAACCCTAACCGCAACAAGAAGCTGAACCCGAGTTAGACCCGAAAAAACACGTACGGTGCCACTTTCTGCCATCAAAAAGTGCTCTCAGCGGAAGCCTTTGGGTACACCTGAACTCCCTGGGGGAGCCTTTACGCAACCCCACACTCAACAGGACTCTGCGTCTTCACTCTTTCCTAACAACCCTAAACATAACCCTAACCGCAACAAGAAGCTGAACCCGAGTTAGACCCGAAAAAACACGTACGGTGCCACTTTCTGCCATCAAAAAGTGCTCTCAGCGGAAGCCTTTGGGTACACCTGAACTCCCTGGGGGAGCCTTTACGCAACCCCACACTCAACAGGACTCTGCGTCTTCACTCTTTCCTAACAACCCTAAACATAACCCTAACCGCAACAAGAAGCTGAACCCGAGTTAGACCCGAAAAAACACGTACGGTGCCACTTTCTGCCATCCAAAAGTGCTCTCAGCGGAAGCCTTTGGGTACACCTGAACTCCCTGGGGGAGCCTTTACGCAACCCCACACTCAACAGGACTCTGCGTCTTCACTCTTTCCTAACAACCCTAAACATAACCCTAACCGCAACAAGAAGCTCAACCCGAGTTAGACCCGAAAAAACACGTACGGTGCCACTTTCTGCCGTCAAAAAGTGCTCTCAGCGGAAGCCTTTGGGTACACCTGAACTCCCTGGGGGAGCCTTTACGCAACCCCACACTCAACAGGACTCTGCGTCTTCACTCTTTCCTAACAACCCTAAACATAACCCTAACCGCAACAAGAAGCTGAACCCGAGTTAGACCCGAAAAAACACGTACGGTGCCACTTTCTGCCATCCAAAAGTGCTCTCAGCGGAAGCCTTTGGGTACACCTGAACTCCCTGGGGGAGCCTTTACGCAACCCCACACTCAACAGGACTCTGCGTCTTCACTCTTTCCTAACAACCCTAAACATAACCCTAACCGCAACAAGAAGCTCAACCCGAGTTAGACCCGAAAAAACACGTACGGTGCCACTTTCTGCCATCCAAAAGTGCTCTCAGCGGAAGCCTTTGGGTACACCTGAACTCCCTGGGGGAGCCTTTACGCAACCCCACACTCAACAGGACTCTGCGTCTTCACTCTTTCCTAACAACCCTAAACATAACCCTAACCGCAACAAGAAGCTGAACCCGAGTTAGACCCGAAAAAACACGTACGGTGCCACTTTCTGCCATCCAAAAGTGCTCTCAGCGGAAGCCTTTGGGTACACCTGAACTCCCTGGGGGAGCCTTTACGCAACCCCACACTCAACAGGACTCTGCGTCTTCACTCTTTCCTAACAACCCTAAACATAACCCTAACCGCAACAAGAAGCTCAACCCGAGTTAGACCCGAAAAAACACGTACGGTGCCACTTTCTGCCATCCAAAAGTGCTCTCAGCGGAAGCCTTTGGGTACACCTGAACTCCCTGGGGGAGCCTTTACGCAACCCCACACTCAACAGGACTCTGCGTCTTCACTCTTTCCTAACAACCCTAAACATAACCCTAACCGCAACAAGAAGCTGAACCCGAGTTAGACCCGAAAAAACACGTACGGTGCCACTTTCTGCCATCCAAAAGTGCTCTCAGCGGAAGCCTTTGGGTACACCTGAACTCCCTGGGGGAGCCTTTACGCAACCCCACACTCAACAGGACTCTGCGTCTTCACTCTTTCCTAACAACCCTAAACATAACCCTAACCGCAACAAGAAGCTGAACCCGAGTTAGACCCGAAAAAACACGTACGGTGCCACTTTCTGCCGTCAAAAAGTGCTCTCAGCGGAAGCCTTTGGGTACACCTGAACTCCCTGGGGGAGCCTTTACGCAACCCCACACTCAACAGGACTCTGCGTCTTCACTCTTTCCTAACAACCCTAAACATAACCCTAACCGCAACAAGAAGCTGAACCCGAGTTAGACCCGAAAAAACACGTACGGTGCCACTTTCTGCCATCCAAAAGTGCTCTCAGCGGAAGCCTTTGGGTACACCTGAACTCCCTGGGGGAGCCTTTACGCAACCCCACACTCAACAGGACTCTGCGTCTTCACTCTTTCCTAACAACCCTAAACATAACCCTAACCGCAACAAGAAGCTGAACCCGAGTTAGACCCGAAAAAACACGTACGGTGCCACTTTCTGCCATCAAAAAGTGCTCTCAGCGGAAGCCTTTGGGTACACCTGAACTCCCTGGGGGAGCCTTTACGCAACCCCACACTCAACAGGACTCTGCGTCTTCACTCTTTCCTAACAACCCTAAACATAACCCTAACCGCAACAAGAAGCTGAACCCGAGTTAGACCCGAAAAAACACGGACGGTGCCACTTTCTGCCATCCAAAAGTGCTCTCAGCGGAAGCCTTTGGGTACACCTGAACTCCCTGGGGGAGCCTTTACGCAACCCCACACTCAACAGGACTCTGCGTCTTCACTCTTTCCTAACAACCCTAAACATAACCCTAACCGCAACAAGAAGCTGAACCCGAGTTAGACCCGAAAAAACACGTACGGTGCCACTTTCTGCCATCCAAAAGTGCTCTCAGCGGAAGCCTTTGGGTACACCTGAACTCCCTGGGGGAGCCTTTACGCAACCCCACACTCAACAGGACTCTGCGTCTTCACTCTTTCCTAACAACCCTAAACATAACCCTAACCGCAACAAGAAGCTCAACCCGAGTTAGACCCGAAAAAACACGTACGGTGCCACTTTCTGCCGTCAAAAAGTGCTCTCAGCGGAAGCCTTTGGGTACACCTGAACTCCCTGGGGGAGCCTTTACGCAACCCCACACTCAACAGGACTCTGCGTCTTCACTCTTTCCTAACAACCCTAAACATAACCCTAACCGCAACAAGAAGCTGAACCCGAGTTAGACCCGAAAAAACACGTACGGTGCCACTTTCTGCCATCAAAAAGTGCTCTCAGCGGAAGCCTTTGGGTACACCTGAACTCCCTGGGGGAGCCTTTACGCAACCCCACACTCAACAGGACTCTGCGTCTTCACTCTTTCCTAACAACCCTAAACATAACCCTAACCGCAACAAGAAGCTGAACCCGAGTTAGACCCGAAAAAACACGTACGGTGCCACTTTCTGCCATCCAAAAGTGCTCTCAGCGGAAGCCTTTGGGTACACCTGAACTCCCTGGGGGAGCCTTTACGCAACCCCACACTCAACAGGACTCTGCGTCTTCACTCTTTCCTAACAACCCTAAACATAACCCTAACCGCAACAAGAAGCTGAACCCGAGTTAGACCCGAAAAAACACGTACGGTGCCACTTTCTGCCATCAAAAAGTGCTCTCAACGGAAGCCTTTGGGTACACCTGAACTCCCTGGGGGAGCCTTTACGCAACCCCACACTCAACAGGACTCTGCGTCTTCACTCTTTCCTAACAACCCTAAACATAACCCTAACCGGAACAAGAAGCTGAACCCGAGTTAGACCCGAAAAAACACGTACGGTGCCACTTTCTGCCATCCAAAAGTGCTCTCAGCGGAAGCCTTTGGGTACACCTGAACTCCCTGGGGGAGCCTTTACGCAACCCCACACTCAACAGGACTCTGCGTCTTCACTCTTTCCTAACAACCCTAAACATAACCCTAACCGCAACAAGAAGCTGAACCCGAGTTAGACCCGAAAAAACACGTACGGTGCCACTTTCTGCCATCCAAAAGTGCTCTCAGCGGAAGCCTTTGGGTACACCTGAACTCCCTGGGGGAGCCTTTACGCAACCCCACACTCAACAGGACTCTGCGTCTTCACTCTTTCCTAACAACCCTAAACATAACCCTAACCGCAACAAGAAGCTGAACCCGAGTTAGACCCGAAAAAACACGGACGGTGCCACTTTCTGCCATCCAAAAGTGCTCTCAGCGGAAGCCTTTGGGTACACCTGAACTCCCTGGGGGAGCCTTTACGCAACCCCACACTCAACAGGACTCTGCGTCTTCACTCTTTCCTAACAACCCTAAACATAACCCTAACCGCAACAAGAAGCTGAACCCGAGTTAGACCCGAAAAAACACGTACGGTGCCACTTTCTGCCATCCAAAAGTGCTCTCAGCGGAAGCCTTTGGGTACACCTGAACTCCCTGGGGGAGCCTTTACGCAACCCCACACTCAACAGGACTCTGCGTCTTCACTCTTTCCTAACAACCCTAAACATAACCCTAACCGCAACAAGAAGCTCAACCCGAGTTAGACCCGAAAAAACACGTACGGTGCCACTTTCTGCCATCAAAAAGTGCTCTCAGCGGAAGCCTTTGGGTACACCTGAACTCCCTGGGGGAGCCTTTACGCAACCCCACACTCAACAGGACTCTGCGTCTTCACTCTTTCCTAACAACCCTAAACATAACCCTAACCACAACAAGAAGCTGAACCCGAGTTAGACCCGAAAAAACACGTACGGTGCCACTTTCTGCCGTCAAAAAGTGCTCTCAGCGGAAGCCTTTGGGTACACCTGAACTCCCTGGGGGAGCCTTTACGCAACCCCACACTCAACAGGACTCTGCGTCTTCACTCTTTCCTAACAACCCTAAACATAACCCTAACCGCAACAAGAAGCTGAACCCGAGTTAGACCCGAAAAAACACGTACGGTGCCACTTTCTGCCATCCAAAAGTGCTCTCAGCGGAAGCCTTTGGGTACACCTGAACTCCCTGGGGGAGCCTTTACGCAACCCCACACTCAACAGGACTCTGCGTCTTCACTCTTTCCTAACAACCCTAAACATAACCCTAACCGCAACAAGAAGCTCAACCCGAGTTAGACCCGAAAAAACACGTACGGTGCCACTTTCTGCCATCCAAAAGTGCTCTCAGCGGAAGCCTTTGGGTACACCTGAACTCCCTGGGGGAGCCTTTACGCAACCCCACACTCAACAGGACTCTGCGTCTTCACTCTTTCCTAACAACCCTAAACATAACCCTAACCGCAACAAGAAGCTGAACCCGAGTTAGACCCGAAAAAACACGTACGGTGCCACTTTCTGCCATCAAAAAGTGCTCTCAACGGAAGCCTTTGGGTACACCTGAACTCCCTGGGGGAGCCTTTACGCAACCCCACACTCAACAGGACTCTGCGTCTTCACTCTTTCCTAACAACCCTAAACATAACCCTAACCGGAACAAGAAGCTGAACCCGAGTTAGACCCGAAAAAACACGTACGGTGCCACTTTCTGCCATCCAAAAGTGCTCTCAGCGGAAGCCTTTGGGTACACCTGAACTCCCTGGGGGAGCCTTTACGCAACCCCACACTCAACAGGACTCTGCGTCTTCACTCTTTCCTAACAACCCTAAACATAACCCTAACCGCAACAAGAAGCTGAACCCGAGTTAGACCCGAAAAAACACGTACGGTGCCACTTTCTGCCATCCAAAAGTGCTCTCAGCGGAAGCCTTTGGGTACACCTGAACTCCCTGGGGGAGCCTTTACGCAACCCCACACTCAACAGGACTCTGCGTCTTCACTCTTTCCTAACAACCCTAAACATAACCCTAACCGCAACAAGAAGCTCAACCCGAGTTAGACCCGAAAAAACACGTACGGTGCCACTTTCTGCCATCCAAAAGTGCTCTCAGCGGAAGCCTTTGGGTACACCTGAACTCCCTGGGGGAGCCTTTACGCAACCCCACACTCAACAGGACTCTGCGTCTTCACTCTTTCCTAACAACCCTAAACATAACCCTAACCGCAACAAGAAGCTGAACCCGAGTTAGACCCGAAAAAACACGTACGGTGCCACTTTCTGCCATCCAAAAGTGTTCTCAGCGGAAGCCTTTGGGTACACCTGAACTCCCTGGGGGAGCCTTTACGCAACCCCACACTCAACAGGACTCTGAGTCTTCACTCTTTCCTAACAACCCTAAACATAACCCTAACCGGAACAAGAAGCTCAACCCGAGTTAGACCCGAAAAAACACGTACGGTGCCACTTTCTGCCGTCAAAAAGTGCTCTCAGTGGAAGCCTTTGGGTACACCTGAACTCCCTGGGGGAGCCTTTACGCAACCCCACACTCAACAGGACTCTGCGTCTTCACTCTTTCCTAACAACCCTAAACATAACCCTAACCGCAACAAGAAGCTGAACCCGAGTTAGACCCGAAAAAACACGTACGGTGCCACTTTCTGCCATCAAAAAGTGCTCTCAGCGGAAGCCTTTGGGTACACCTGAACTCCCTGGGGAAGCCTTTACGCAACCCCACACTCAACAGGACTCTGCGTCTTCACTCTTTCCTAACAACCCTAAACATAACCCTAACCGCAACAAGAAGCTGAACCCGAGTTAGACCCGAAAAAACACGTACGGTGCCACTTTCTGCCATCCAAAAGTGCTCTCAGCGGAAGCCTTTGGGTACACCTGAACTCCCTGGGGGAGCCTTTACGCAACCCCACACTCAACAGGACTCTGCGTCTTCACTCTTTCCTAACAACCCTAAACATAACCCTAACCGCAACAAGAAGCTGAACCCGAGTTAGACCCGAAAAAACACGTACGGTGCCACTTTCTGCCATCAAAAAGTGCTCTCAACGGAAGCCTTTGGGTACACCTGAACTCCCTGGGGGAGCCTTTACGCAACCCCACACTCAACAGGACTCTGCGTCTTCACTCTTTCCTAACAACCCTAAACATAACCCTAACCGGAACAAGAAGCTGAACCCGAGTTAGACCCGAAAAAACACGTACGGTGCCACTTTCTGCCATCCAAAAGTGCTCTCAGCGGAAGCCTTTGGGTACACCTGAACTCCCTGGGGGAGCCTTTACGCAACCCCACACTCAACAGGACTCTGCGTCTTCACTCTTTCCTAACAACCCTAAACATAACCCTAACCGCAACAAGAAGCTGAACCCGAGTTAGACCCGAAAAAACACGTACGGTGCCACTTTCTGCCATCCAAAAGTGCTCTCAGCGGAAGCCTTTGGGTACACCTGAACTCCCTGGGGGAGCCTTTACGCAACCCCACACTCAACAGGACTCTGCGTCTTCACTCTTTCCTAACAACCCTAAACATAACCCTAACCGCAACAAGAAGCTGAACCCGAGTTAGACCCGAAAAAACACGGACGGTGCCACTTTCTGCCATCCAAAAGTGCTCTCAGCGGAAGCCTTTGGGTACACCTGAACTCCCTGGGGGAGCCTTTACGCAACCCCACACTCAACAGGACTCTGCGTCTTCACTCTTTCCTAACAACCCTAAACATAACCCTAACCGCAACAAGAAGCTGAACCCGAGTTAGACCCGAAAAAACACGTACGGTGCCACTTTCTGCCATCCAAAAGTGCTCTCAGCGGAAGCCTTTGGGTACACCTGAACTCCCTGGGGGAGCCTTTACGCAACCCCACACTCAACAGGACTCTGCGTCTTCACTCTTTCCTAACAACCCTAAACATAACCCTAACCGCAACAAGAAGCTCAACCCGAGTTAGACCCGAAAAAACACGTACGGTGCCACTTTCTGCCATCAAAAAGTGCTCTCAGCGGAAGCCTTTGGGTACACCTGAACTCCCTGGGGGAGCCTTTACGCAACCCCACACTCAACAGGACTCTGCGTCTTCACTCTTTCCTAACAACCCTAAACATAACCCTAACCACAACAAGAAGCTGAACCCGAGTTAGACCCGAAAAAACACGTACGGTGCCACTTTCTGCCGTCAAAAAGTGCTCTCAGCGGAAGCCTTTGGGTACACCTGAACTCCCTGGGGGAGCCTTTACGCAACCCCACACTCAACAGGACTCTGCGTCTTCACTCTTTCCTAACAACCCTAAACATAACCCTAACCGCAACAAGAAGCTGAACCCGAGTTAGACCCGAAAAAACACGTACGGTGCCACTTTCTGCCATCCAAAAGTGCTCTCAGCGGAAGCCTTTGGGTACACCTGAACTCCCTGGGGGAGCCTTTACGCAACCCCACACTCAACAGGACTCTGCGTCTTCACTCTTTCCTAACAACCCTAAACATAACCCTAACCGCAACAAGAAGCTGAACCCGAGTTAGACCCGAAAAAACACGTACGGTGCCACTTTCTGCCATCCAAAAGTGCTCTCAGCGGAAGCCTTTGGGTACACCTGAACTCCCTGGGGGAGCCTTTACGCAACCCCACACTCAACAGGACTCTGCGTCTTCACTCTTTCCTAACAACCCTAAACATAACCCTAACCGCAACAAGAAGCTGAACCCGAGTTAGACCCGAAAAAACACGTACGGTGCCACTTTCTGCCATCAAAAAGTGCTCTCAACGGAAGCCTTTGGGTACACCTGAACTCCCTGGGGGAGCCTTTACGCAACCCCACACTCAACAGGACTCTGCGTCTTCACTCTTTCCTAACAACCCTAAACATAACCCTAACCGGAACAAGAAGCTGAACCCGAGTTAGACCCGAAAAAACACGTACGGTGCCACTTTCTGCCATCCAAAAGTGCTCTCAGCGGAAGCCTTTGGGTACACCTGAACTCCCTGGGGGAGCCTTTACGCAACCCCACACTCAACAGGACTCTGCGTCTTCACTCTTTCCTAACAACCCTAAACATAACCCTAACCGCAACAAGAAGCTGAACCCGAGTTAGACCCGAAAAAACACGTACGGTGCCACTTTCTGCCATCCAAAAGTGCTCTCAGCGGAAGCCTTTGGGTACACCTGAACTCCCTGGGGGAGCCTTTACGCAACCCCACACTCAACAGGACTCTGCGTCTTCACTCTTTCCTAACAACCCTAAACATAACCCTAACCGCAACAAGAAGCTCAACCCGAGTTAGACCCGAAAAAACACGTACGGTGCCACTTTCTGCCATCCAAAAGTGCTCTCAGCGGAAGCCTTTGGGTACACCTGAACTCCCTGGGGGAGCCTTTACGCAACCCCACACTCAACAGGACTCTGCGTCTTCACTCTTTCCTAACAACCCTAAACATAACCCTAACCGCAACAAGAAGCTCAACCCGAGTTAGACCCGAAAAAACACGTACGGTGCCACTTTCTGCCGTCAAAAAGTGCTCTCAGTGGAAGCCTTTGGGTACACCTGAACTCCCTGGGGGAGCCTTTACGCAACCCCACACTCAACAGGACTCTGCGTCTTCACTCTTTCCTAACAACCCTAAACATAACCCTAACCGCAACAAGAAGCTGAACCCGAGTTAGACCCGAAAAAACACGTACGGTGCCACTTTCTGCCATCCAAAAGTGCTCTCAGCGGAAGCCTTTGGGTACACCTGAACTCCCTGGGGGAGCCTTTACGCAACCCCACACTCAACAGGACTCTGCGTCTTCACTCTTTCCTAACAACCCTAAACATAACCCTAACCGCAACAAGAAGCTGAACCCGAGTTAGACCCGAAAAAACACGTACGGTGCCACTTTCTGCCATCCAAAAGTGCTCTCAGCGGAAGCCTTTGGGTACACCTGAACTCCCTGGGGGAGCCTTTACGCAACCCCACACTCAACAGGACTCTGCGTCTTCACTCTTTCCTAACAACCCTAAACATAACCCTAACCGCAACAAGAAGCTCAACCCGAGTTAGACCCGAAAAAACACGTACGGTGCCACTTTCTGCCATCCAAAAGTGCTCTCAGCGGAAGCCTTTGGGTACACCTGAACTCCCTGGGGGAGCCTTTACGCAACCCCACACTCAACAGGACTCTGCGTCTTCACTCTTTCCTAACAACCCTAAACATAACCCTAACCGCAACAAGAAGCTCAACCCGAGTTAGACCCGAAAAAACACGTACGGTGCCACTTTCTGCCATCCAAAAGTGCTCTCAGCGGAAGCCTTTGGGTACACCTGAACTCCCTGGGGGAGCCTTTACGCAACCCCACACTCAACAGGACTCTGCGTCTTCACTCTTTCCTAACAACCCTAAACATAACCCTAACCGCAACAAGAAGCTCAACCCGAGTTAGACCCGAAAAAACACGTACGGTGCCACTTTCTGCCGTCAAAAAGTGCTCTCAGCGGAAGCCTTTGGGTACACCTGAACTCCCTGGGGGAGCCTTTACGCAACCCCACACTCAACAGGACTCTGCGTCTTCACTCTTTCCTAACAACCCTAAACATAACCCTAACCACAACAAGAAGCTGAACCCGAGTTAGACCCGAAAAAACACGTACGGTGCCACTTTCTGCCATCCAAAAGTGCTCTCAGCGGAAGCCTTTGGGTACACCTGAACTCCCTGGGGGAGCCTTTACGCAACCCCACACTCAACAGGACTCTGCGTCTTCACTCTTTCCTAACAACCCTAAACATAACCCTAACCGCAACAAGAAGCTGAACCCGAGTTAGACCCGAAAAAACACGTACGGTGCCACTTTCTGCCATCAAAAAGTGCTCTCAGCGGAAGCCTTTGGGTACACCTGAACTCCCTGGGGGAGCCTTTACGCAACCCCACACTCAACAGGACTCTGCGTCTTCACTCTTTCCTAACAACCCTAAACATAACCCTAACCGCAACAAGAAGCTGAACCCGAGTTAGACCCGAAAAAACACGTACGGTGCCACTTTCTGCCATCCAAAAGTGCTCTCAGCGGAAGCCTTTGGGTACACCTGAACTCCCTGGGGGAGCCTTTACGCAACCCCACACTCAACAGGACTCTGCGTCTTCACTCTTTCCTAACAACCCTAAACATAACCCTAACCTCAACAAGAAGCTGAACCCGAGTTAGACCCGAAAAAACACGTACGGTGCCACTTTCTGCCATCAAAAAGTGCTCTCAACGGAAGCCTTTGGGTACACCTGAACTCCCTGGGGGAGCCTTTACGCAACCCCACACTCAACAGGACTCTGCGTCTTCACTCTTTCCTAACAACCCTAAACATAACCCTAACCGGAACAAGAAGCTGAACCCGAGTTAGACCCGAAAAAACACGTACGGTGCCACTTTCTGCCATCCAAAAGTGCTCTCAGCGGAAGCCTTTGGGTACACCTGAACTCCCTGGGGGAGCCTTTACGCAACCCCACACTCAACAGGACTCTGCGTCTTCACTCTTTCCTAACAACCCTAAACATAACCCTAACCGCAACAAGAAGCTGAACCCGAGTTAGACCCGAAAAAACACGTACGGTGCCACTTTCTGCCATCAAAAAGTGCTCTCAGCGGAAGCCTTTGGGTACACCTGAACTCCCTGGGGGAGCCTTTACGCAACCCCACACTCAACAGGACTCTGCGTCTTCACTCTTTCCTAACAACCCTAAACATAACCCTAACCGCAACAAGAAGCTCAACCCGAGTTAGACCCGAAAAAACACGTACGGTGCCACTTTCGGCCATCAAAAAGTGCTCTCAGCGGAAGCCTTTGGGTACACCTGAACTCCCTGGGGGAGCCTTTACGCAACCCCACACTCAACAGGACTCTGCGTCTTCACTCTTTCCTAACAACCCTAAACATAACCCTAACCGCAACAAGAAGCTGAACCCGAGTTAGACCCGAAAAAACACGTACGGTGCCACTTTCTGCCATCCAAAAGTGCTCTCAGCGGAAGCCTTTGGGTACACCTGAACTCCCTGGGGGAGCCTTTACGCAACCCCACACTCAACAGGACTCTGAGTCTTCACTCTTTCCTAACAACCCTAAACATAACCCTAACCGCAACAAGAAGCTCAACCCGAGTTAGACCCGAAAAAACACGTACGGTGCCACTTTCTGCCGTCAAAAAGTGCTCTCAGTGGAAGCCTTTGGGTACACCTGAACTCCCTGGGGGAGCCTTTACGCAACCCCACACTCAACAGGACTCTGCGTCTTCACTCTTTCCTAACAACCCTAAACATAACCCTAACCGCAACAAGAAGCTGAACCCGAGTTAGACCCGAAAAAACACGTACGGTGCCACTTTCTGCCATCCAAAAGTGCTCTCAGCGGAAGCCTTTGGGTACACCTGAACTCCCTGGGGGAGCCTTTACGCAACCCCACACTCAACAGGACTCTGCATCTTCACTCTTTCCTAACAACCCTAAACATAACCCTAACCGGAACAAGAAGCTGAACCCGAGTTAGACCCGAAAAAACACGTACGGTGCCACTTTCGGCCATCCAAAAGTGCTCTCAGCGGAAGCCTTTGGGTACACCTGAACTCCCTGGGGGAGCCTTTACGCAACCCCACACTCAACAGGACTCTGCGTCTTCACTCTTTCCTAACAACCCTAAACATAACCCTAACCGGAACAAGAAGCTCAACCCGAGTTAGACCCGAAAAAACACGTACGGTGCCACTTTCTGCCATCCAAAAGTGCTCTCAGCGGAAGCCTTTGGGTACACCTGAACTCCCTGGGGGAGCCTTTACGCAACCCCACACTCAACAGGACTCTGCGTCTTCACTCTTTCCTAACAACCCTAAACATAACCCTAACCGCAACAAGAAGCTGAACCCGAGTTAGACCCGAAAAAACACGTACGGTGCCACTTTCTGCCATCCAAAAGTGCTCTCAGCGGAAGCCTTTGGGTACACCTGAACTCCCTGGGGGAGCCTTTACGCAACCCCACACTCAACAGGACTCTGCGTCTTCACTCTTTCCTAACAACCCTAAACATAACCCTAACCGCAACAAGAAGCTGAACCCGAGTTAGACCCGAAAAAACACGTACGGTGCCACTTTCTGCCATCCAAAAGTGCTCTCAGCGGAAGCCTTTGGGTACACCTGAACTCCCTGGGGGAGCCTTTACGCAACCCCACACTCAACAGGACTCTGCGTCTTCACTCTTTCCTAACAACCCTAAACATAACCCTAACCGCAACAAGAAGCTGAACCCGAGTTAGACCCGAAAAAACACGTACGGTGCCACTTTCTGCCATCAAAAAGTGCTCTCAGCGGAAGCCTTTGGGTACACCTGAACTCCCTGGGGGAGCCTTTACGCAACCCCACACTCAACAGGACTCTGCGTCTTCACTCTTTCCTAACAACCCTAAACATAACCCTAACCGCAACAAGAAGCTGAACCCGAGTTAGACCCGAAAAAACACGTACGGTGCCACTTTCTGCCATCCAAAAGTGCTCTCAGCGGAAGCCTTTGGGTACACCTGAACTCCCTGGGGGAGCCTTTACGCAACCCCACACTCAACAGGACTCTGCGTCTTCACTCTTTCCTAACAACCCTAAACATAACCCTAACCGCAACAAGAAGCTCAACCCGAGTTAGACCCGAAAAAACACGTACGGTGCCACTTTCTGCCGTCAAAAAGTGCTCTCAGCGGAAGCCTTTGGGTACACCTGAACTCCCTGCGGGAGCCTTTACGCAACCCCACACTCAACAGGACTCTGCGTCTTCACTCTTTCCTAACAACCCTAAACATAACCCTAACCCCAACAAGAAGCTGAACCCGAGTTAGACCCGAAAAAACACGTACGGTGCCACTTTCTGCCATCCAAAAGTGCTCTCAGCGGAAGCCTTTGGGTACACCTGAACTCCCTGGGGGAGCCTTTACGCAACCCCACACTCAACAGGACTCTGCGTCTTCACTCTTTCCTAACAACCCTAAACATAACCCTAACCGCAACAAGAAGCTGAACCCGAGTTAGACCCGAAAAAACACGTACGGTGCCACTTTCGGCCATCCAAAAGTGCTCTCAGCGGAAGCCTTTGGGTACACCTGAACTCCCTGGGGGAGCCTTTACGCAACCCCACACTCAACAGGACTCTGCGTCTTCACTCTTTCCTAACAACCCTAAACATAACCCTAACCGCAACAAGAAGCTGAACCCGAGTTAGACCCGAAAAAACACGTACGGTGCCACTTTCTGCCATCCAAAAGTGCTCTCAGCGGAAGCCTTTGGGTACACCTGAACTCCCTGGGGGAGCCTTTACGCAACCCCACACTCAACAGGACTCTGCGTCTTCACTCTTTCCTAACAACCCTAAACATAACCCTAACCGCAACAAGAAGCTGAACCCGAGTTAGACCCGAAAAAACACGTACGGTGCCACTTTCTGCCATCCAAAAGTGCTCTCAGCGGAAGCCTTTGGGTACACCTGAACTCCCTGGGGGAGCCTTTACGCAACCCCACACTCAACAGGACTCTGCGTCTTCACTCTTTCCTAACAACCCTAAACATAACCCTAACCGCAACAAGAAGCTGAACCCGAGTTAGACCCGAAAAAACACGTACGGTGCCACTTTCTGCC
>NW_028153958.1:25000-37500 GCF_964211835.1 Anser anser
GAACCCGAGTTAGACCCGAAAAAACACGTACGGTGCCACTTTCTGCCATCAAAAAGTGCTCTCAGCGGAAGCCTTTGGTTACACCTGAACTCCCTGGGGGAGCCTTTACGCAACCCCACACTCAACAGGACTCTGCGTCTTCGCTCTTTCCTAACAACCCTAAACATAACCCTAACCGCAACAAGAAGCTGAACCCGAGTTAGACCCGAAAAAACACGTACGGTGCCACTTTCTGCCATCAAAAAGTGCTCTCAGCGGAAGCCTTTGGGTACACCTGAACTCCCTGGGGGAGCCTTTACGCAACCCCACACTCAACAGGACTCTGCGTCTTCACTCTTTCCTAACAACCCTAAACATAACCCTAACCGCAACAAGAAGCTGAACCCGAGTTAGAGCCGAAAAAACACGTACGGTGCCACTTTCTGCCATCCAAAAGTGCTCTCAGCGGAAGCCTTTGGGTACACCTGAACTCCCTGGGGGAGCCTTTACGCAACCCCACACTCAACAGGACTCTGCGTCTTCACTCTTTCCTAACAACCCTAAACATAACCCTAACCGCAACAAGAAGCTGAACCCGAGTTAGACCCGAAAAAACACGTACGGTGCCACTTTCTGCCATCAAAAAGTGCTCTCAGCGGAAGCCTTTGGGTACACCTGAACTCCCTGGGGGAGCCTTTACGCAACCCCACACTCAACAGGACTCTGCGTCTTCACTCTTTCCTAACAACCCTAAACATAACCCTAACCGCAACAAGAAGCTGAACCCGAGTTAGACCCGAAAAAACACGTACGGTGCAACTTTCTGCCATCAAAAAGTGCTCTCAGCGGAAGCCTTTGGGTACACCTGAACTCCCTGGGGGAGCCTTTACGCAACCCCACACTCAACAGGACTCTGCGTCTTCACTCTTTCCTAACAACCCTAAACATAACCCTAACCGCAACTAGAAGCTGAACCCGAGTTAGACCCGAAAAAACACGTACGGTGCCACTTTCTGCCATCCAAAAGTGCTCTCAGCGGAAGCCTTTGGGTACACCTGAACTCCCTGGGGGAGCCTTTACGCAACCCCACACTCAACAGGACTCTGCGTCTTCACTCTTTCCTAACAACCCTAAACATAACCCTAACCGCAACAAGAAGCTGAACCCGAGTTAGACCCGAAAAAACACGTACGGTGCCACTTTCTGCCATCAAAAAGTGCTCTCAGCGGAAGCCTTTGGGTACACCTGAACTCCCTGGGGGAGCCTTTACGCAACCCCACACTCAACAGGACTCTGCGTCTTCACTCTTTCCTAACAACCCTAAACATAACCCTAACCGCAACAAGAAGCTGAACCCGAGTTAGACCCGAAAAAACACGTACGGTGCCACTTTCTGCCGTCAAAAAGTGCTCTCAGCGGAAGCCTTTGGGTACACCTGAACTCCCTGGGGGAGCCTTTACGCAACCCCACACTCAACAGGACTCTGCGTCTTCACTCTTTCCTAACAACCCTAAACATAACCCTAACCGCAACAAGAAGCTGAACCCGAGTTAGACCCGAAAAAACACGTACGGTGCCACTTTCTGCCGTCAAAAAGTGCTCTCAGCGGCAGCCTTTGGGTACACCTGAACTCCCTGGGGGAGCCTTTACGCAACCCCACACTCAACAGGACTCTGCGTCTTCACTCTTTCCTAACAACCCTAAACATAACCCTAACCGCAACAAGAAGCTGAACCCGAGTTAGACCCGAAAAAACACGTACGGTGCCACTTTCTGCCATCCAAAAGTGCTCTCAGCGGAAGCCTTTGGGTACACCTGAACTCCCTGGGGGAGCCTTTACGCAACCCCACACTCAACAGGACTCTGCGTCTTCACTCTTTCCTAACAACCCTAAACATAACCCTAACCGCAACAAGAAGCTGAACCCGAGTTAGACCCGAAAAAACACGTACGGTGCCACTTTCTGCCATCAAAAAGTGCTCTCAGCGGAAGCCTTTGGGTACACCTGAACTCCCTGGGGGAGCCTTTACGCAACCCCACACTCAACAGGACTCTGCGTCTTCACTCTTTCCTAACAACCCTAAACATAACCCTAACCGCAACAAGAAGCTGAACCCGAGTTAGACCCGAAAAAACACGTACGGTGCCACTTTCTGCCATCAAAAAGTGCTCTCAGCGGAAGCCTTTGGGTACACCTGAATTCCCTGGGGGAGCCTTTACGCAACCCCACACTCAACAGGACTCTGCGTCTTCACTCTTTCCTAACAACCCTAAACATAACCCTAACCGCAACAAGAAGCTGAACCCGAGTTAGAGCCGAAAAAACACGTACGGTGCCACTTTCTGCCATCCAAAAGTGCTCTCAGCGGAAGCCTTTGGGTACACCTGAACTCCCTGGGGGAGCCTTTACGCAACCCCACACTCAACAGGACTCTGCGTCTTCACTCTTTCCTAACAACCCTAAACATAACCCTAACCGCAACAAGAAGCTGAACCCGAGTTAGACCCGAAAAAACACGTACGGTGCCACTTTCTGCCATCAAAAAGTGCTCTCAGCGGAAGCCTTTGGGTACACCTGAACTCCCTGGGGGAGCCTTTACGCAACCCCACACTCAACAGGACTCTGCGTCTTCACTCTTTCCTAACAACCCTAAACATAACCCTAACCGCAACAAGAAGCTCAACCCGAGTTAGACCCGAAAAAACACGTACGGTGCCACTTTCTGCCATCAAAAAGTGCTCTCAGCGGAAGCCTTTGGGTACACCTGAACTCCCTGGGGGAGCCTTTACGCAACCCCACACTCAATAGGACTCTGCGTCTTCACTCTTTCCTAACAACCCTAAACATAACCCTAACCGCAACAAGAAGCTGAACCCGAGTTAGACCCGAAAAAACACGTACGGTGCCACTTTCTGCCATCCAAAAGTGCTCTCAGCGGAAGCCTTTGGGTACACCTGAACTCCCTGGGGGAGCCTTTACGCAACCCCACACTCAACAGGACTCTGCGTCTTCACTCTTTCCTAACAACCCTAAACATAACCCTAACCGCAACAAGAAGCTGAACCCGAGTTAGACCCGAAAAAACACGTACGGTGCCGCTTTCTGCCATCCAAAAGTGCTCTCAGCGGAAGCCTTTGGGTACACCTGAACTCCCTGGGGGAGCCTTTACGCAACCCCACACTCAACAGGACTCTGCGTCTTCACTCTTTCCTAACAACCCTAAACATAACCCTAACCGCAACAAGAAGCTCAACCCGAGTTAGACCCGAAAAAACACGTACGGTGCCACTTTCTGCCATCAAAAAGTGCTCTCAGCGGAAGCCTTTGGGTACACCTGAACTCCCTGGGGGAGCCTTTACGCAACCCCACACTCAACAGGACTCTGCGTCTTCACTCTTTCCTAACAACCCTAAACATAACCCTAACCGGAACAAGAAGCTGAACCCGAGTTAGACCCGAAAAAACACGTACGGTGCCACTTTCTGCCATCAAAAAGTGCTCTCAGCGGAAGCCTTTGGGTACACCTGAACTCCCTGGGGGAGCCTTTACGCAACCCCACACTCAACAGGACTCTGCGTCTTCACTCTTTCCTAACAACCCTAAACATAACCCTAACCGCAACAAGAAGCTGAACCCGAGTTAGACCCGAAAAAACACGTACGGTGCCACTTTCTGCCATCCAAAAGTGCTCTCAGCGGAAGCCTTTGGGTACACCTGAACTCCCTGGGGGAGCCTTTACGCAACCCCACACTCAACAGGACTCTGCGTCTTCACTCTTTCCTAACAACCCTAAACATAACCCTAACCGGAACAAGAAGCTGAACCCGAGTTAGACCCGAAAAAACACGTACGGTGCCACTTTCTGCCATCAAAAAGTGCTCTCAGCGGAAGCCTTTGGGTACACCTGAATTCCCTGGGGGAGCCTTTACGCAACCCCACACTCAACAGGACTCTGCGTCTTCACTCTTTCCTAACAACCCTAAACATAACCCTAACCGCAACAAGAAGCTGAACCCGAGTTAGAGCCGAAAAAACACGTACGGTGCCACTTTCTGCCATCCAAAAGTGCTCTCAGCGGAAGCCTTTGGGTACACCTGAACTCCCTGGGGGAGCCTTTACGCAACCCCACACTCAACAGGACTCTGCGTCTTCACTCTTTCCTAACAACCCTAAACATAACCCTAACCGCAACAAGAAGCTGAACCCGAGTTAGACCCGAAAAAACACGTACGGTGCCACTTTCTGCCATCAAAAAGTGCTCTCAGCGGAAGCCTTTGGGTACACCTGAACTCCCTGGGGGAGCCTTTACGCAACCCCACACTCAACAGGACTCTGCGTCTTCACTCTTTCCTAACAACCCTAAACATAACCCTAACCGCAACAAGAAGCTGAACCCGAGTTAGACCCGAAAAAACACGTACGGTGCCACTTTCTGCCATCAAAAAGTGCTCTCAGCGGAAGCCTTTGGGTACACCTGAACTCCCTGGGGGAGCCTTTACGCAACCCCACACTCAACAGGACTCTGCGTCTTCACTCTTTCCTAACAACCCTAAACATAACCCTAACCGCAACAAGAAGCTGAACCCGAGTTAGACCCGAAAAAACACGTACGGTGCAAC
The DNA here is from genome assembly GCF_964211835.1 of Anser anser. Lineage (NCBI taxonomy): Eukaryota > Metazoa > Chordata > Aves > Anseriformes > Anatidae > Anser > Anser anser. The sequence continues at coordinate 29,600 of NW_028153958.1, forward strand.
TTTCTGCCATCAAAAAGTGCTCTCAGCGGAAGCCTTTGGGTACACCTGAACTCCCTGGGGGAGCCTTTACGCAACCCCACACTCAACAGGACTCTGCGTCTTCACTCTTTCCTAACAACCCTAAACATAACCCTAACCGCAACAAGAAGCTGAACCCGAGTTAGACCCGAAAAAACACGTACGGTGCCACTTTCTGCCATCCAAAAGTGCTCTCAGCGGAAGCCTTTGGGTACACCTGAACTCCCTGGGGGAGCCTTTACGCAACCCCACACTCAACAGGACTCTGCGTCTTCACTCTTTCCTAACAACCCTAAACATAACCCTAACCGCAACAAGAAGCTGAACCCGAGTTAGACCCGAAAAAACACGTACGGTGCCACTTTCTGCCGTCAAAAAGTGCTCTCAGCGGAAGCCTTTGGGTACACCTGAACTCCCTGGGGGAGCCTTTACGCAACCCCACACTCAATAGGACTCTGCGTCTTCACTCTTTCCTAACAACCCTAAACATAACCCTTACCGGAACAAGAAGCTGAACCCGAGTTAGACCCGAAAAAACACGTACGGTGCCACTTTCTGCCATCAAAAAGTGCTCTCAGCGGAAGCCTTTGGGTACACCTGAACTCCCTGGGGGAGCCTTTACGCAACCCCACACTCAACAGGACTCTGCGTCTTCACTCTTTCCTAACAACCCTAAACATAACCCTAACTGCAACAAGAAGCTGAACCCGAGTTAGACCCGAAAAAACACGTACGGTGCCACTTTCTGCCATCCAAAAGCGCTCTCAGCGGAAGCCTTTGGGTACACCTGAACTCCCTGGGGGAGCCTTTACGCAACCCCACACTCAACAGGACTCTGCGTCTTCACTCTTTCCTAACAACCCTAAACATAACCCTAACCGCAACAAGAAGCTGAACCCGAGTTAGACCCGAAAAAACACGTACGGTGCCACTTTCTGCCATCCAAAAGTGCTCTCAGCGGAAGCCTTTGGGTACACCTGAACTCCCTGGGGGAGCCTTTACGCAACCCCACACTCAACAGGACTCTGCGTCTTCACTCTTTCCTAACAACCCTAAACATAACCCTAACCGCAACAAGAAGCTGAACCCGAGTTAGACCCGAAAAAACACGTACGGTGCCACTTTCTGCCATCAAAAAGTGCTCTCAGCGGAAGCCTTTGGGTACACCTGAACTCCCTGGGGGAGCCTTTACGCAACCCCACACTCAACAGGACTCTGCGTCTTCACTCTTTCCTAACAACCCTAAACATAACCCTAACCGCAACAAGAAGCTGAACCCGAGTTAGACCCGAAAAAACACGTACGGTGCCACTTTCTGCCATCAAAAAGTGCTCTCAGCAGAAGCCTTTGGGTACACCTGAACTCCCTGGGGGAGCCTTTACGCAACCCCACACTCAACAGGACTCTGCGTCTTCACTCTTTCCTAACAACCCTAAACATAACCCTAACCGCAACAAGAAGCTGAACCCGAGTTAGACCCGAAAAAACACGTACGGTGCCACTTTCTGCCATCCAAAAGTGCTCTCAGCGGAAGCCTTTGGGTACACCTGAACTCCCTGGGGGAGCCTTTACGCAACCCCACACTCAACAGGACTCTGCGTCTTCACTCTTTCCTAACAACCCTAAACATAACCCTAACCGCAACAAGAAGCTGAACCCGAGTTAGACCCGAAAAAACACGTACGGTGCCGCTTTCTGCCATCCAAAAGTGCTCTCAGCGGAAGCCTTTGGGTACACCTGAACTCCCTGGGGGAGCCTTTACGCAACCCCACACTCAACAGGACTCTGCGTCTTCACTCTTTCCTAACAACCCTAAACATAACCCTAACCGCAACAAGAAGCTCAACCCGAGTTAGACCCGAAAAAACACGTACGGTGCCACTTTCTGCCATCAAAAAGTGCTCTCAGCGGAAGCCTTTGGGTACACCTGAACTCCCTGGGGGAGCCTTTACGCAACCCCACACTCAACAGGACTCTGCGTCTTCACTCTTTCCTAACAACCCTAAACATAACCCTAACCGCAACAAGAAGCTGAACCCGAGTTAGACCCGAAAAAACACGTACGGTGCCGCTTTCTGCCATCCAAAAGTGCTCTCAGCGGAAGCCTTTGGGTACACCTGAACTCCCTGGGGGAGCCTTTACGCAACCCCACACTCAACAGGACTCTGCGTCTTCACTCTTTCCTAACAACCCTAAACATAACCCTAACCGCAACAAGAAGCTCAACCCGAGTTAGACCCGAAAAAACACGTACGGTGCCACTTTCTGCCATCAAAAAGTGCTCTCAGCGGAAGCCTTTGGGTACACCTGAACTCCCTGGGGGAGCCTTTACGCAACCCCACACTCAACAGGACTCTGCGTCTTCACTCTTTCCTAACAACCCTAAACATAACCCTAACCGCAACAAGAAGCTGAACCCGAGTTAGACCCGAAAAAACACGTACGGTGCCACTTTCTGCCGTCAAAAAGTGCTCTCAGCGGAAGCCTTTGGGTACACCTGAACTCCCTGGGGGAGCCTTTACGCAACCCCACACTCAACAGGACTCTGCGTCTTCACTCTTTCCTAACAACCCTAAACATAACCCTAACCGCAACAAGAAGCTGAACCCGAGTTAGACCCGAAAAAACACGTACGGTGCCACTTTCTGCCATCCAAAAGTGCTCTCAGCGGAAGCCTTTGGGTACACCTGAACTCCCTGGGGGAGCCTTTACGCAACCCCACACTCAACAGGACTCTGCGTCTTCACTCTTTCCTAACAACCCTAAACATAACCCTAACCGCAACAAGAAGCTGAACCCGAGTTAGACCCGAAAAAACACGTACGGTGCCACTTTCTGCCATCAAAAAGTGCTCTCAGCGGAAGCCTTTGGGTACACCTGAACTCCCTGGGGGAGCCTTTACGCAACCCCACACTCAACAGGACTCTGCGTCTTCACTCTTTCCTAACAACCCTAAACATAACCCTAACCGCAACAAGAAGCTGAACCCGAGTTAGACCCGAAAAAACACGTACGGTGCCACTTTCTGCCATCCAAAAGTGCTCTCAGCGGAAGCCTTTGGGTACACCTGAACTCCCTGGGGGAGCCTTTACGCAACCCCACACTCAACAGGACTCTGCGTCTTCACTCTTTCCTAACAACCCTAAACATAACCCTAACCGCAACAAGAAGCTGAACCCGAGTTAGACCCGAAAAAACACGTACGGTGCCACTTTCTGCCATCAAAAAGTGCTCTCAGCGGAAGCCTTTGGGTACACCTGAACTCCCTGGGGGAGCCTTTACGCAACCCCACACTCAACAGGACTCTGCGTCTTCACTCTTTCCTAACAACCCTAAACATAACCCTAACCGCAACAAGAAGCTGAACCCGAGTTAGACCCGAAAAAACACGGACGGTGCCACTTTCTGCCATCCAAAAGTGCTCTCAGCGGAAGCCTTTGGGTACACCTGAACTCCCTGGGGGAGCCTTTACGCAACCCCGCACTCAACAGGACTCTGCGTCTTCACTCTTTCCTAACAACCCTAAACATAACCCTAACCGGAACAAGAAGCTCAACCCGAGTTAGACCCGAAAAAACACGTACGGTGCCACTTTCTGCCGTCAAAAAGTGCTCTCAGCGGAAGCCTTTGGGTACACCTGAACTCCCTGGGGGAGCCTTTACGCAACCCCACACTCAACAGGACTCTGCGTCTTCACTCTTTCCTAACAACCCTAAACATAACCCTAACCGCAACAAAAAGCTGAACCCGAGTTAGACCCGAAAAAACACGTACGGTGCCACTTTCTGCCATCAAAAAGTGCTCTCAGCGGAAGCCTTTGGGTACACCTGAACTCCCTGGGGGAGCCTTTACGCAACCCCACACTCAACAGGACTCTGCGTCTTCACTCTTTCCTAACAACCCTAAACATAACCCTAACCGCAACAAGAAGCTGAACCCGAGTTAGACCCGAAAAAACACGTACGGTGCCACTTTCTGCCATCCAAAAGTGCTCTCAGCGGAAGCCTTTGGGTACACCTGAACTCCCTGGGGGAGCCTTTACGCAACCCCACACTCAACAGGACTCTGCGTCTTCACTCTTTCCTAACAACCCTAAACATAACCCTAACCGGAACAAGAAGCTCAACCCGAGTTAGACCCGAAAAAACACGTACGGTGCCACTTTCTGCCATCCAAAAGTGCTCTCAGCGGAAGCCTTTGGGTACACCTGAACTCCCTGGGGGAGCCTTTACGCAACCCCACACTCAACAGGACTCTGCGTCTTCACTCTTTCCTAACAACCCTAAACATAACCCTAACCGCAACAAGAAGCTGAACCCGAGTTAGACCCGAAAAAACACGTACGGTGCCACTTTCTGCCATCCAAAAGTGCTCTCAGCGGAAGCCTTTGGGTACACCTGAACTCCCTGGGGGAGCCTTTACGCAACCCCACACTCAACAGGACTCTGCGTCTTCACTCTTTCCTAACAACCCTAAACATAACCCTAACCGCAACAAGAAGCTGAACCCGAGTTAGACCCGAAAAAACACGTACGGTGCCACTTTCTGCCATCCAAAAGTGCTCTCAGCGGAAGCCTTTGGGTACACCTGAACTCCCTGGGGGAGCCTTTACGCAACCCCACACTCAACAGGACTCTGCGTCTTCACTCTTTCCTAACAACCCTAAACATAACCCTAACCAGAACAAGAAGCTGAACCCGAGTTAGACCCGAAAAAACACGTACGGTGCCACTTTCTGCCATCCAAAAGTGCTCTCAGCGGAAGCCTTTGGGTACACCTGAACTCCCTTGGGGAGCCTTTACGCAACCCCACACTCAACAGGACTCTGCGTCTTCACTCTTTCCTAACAACCCTAAACATAACCCTAACCGCAACAAGAAGCTGAACCCGAGTTAGACCCGAAAAAACACGTACGGTGCCACTTTCTGCCATCCAAAAGTGCTCTCAGCGGAAGCCTTTGGGTACACCTGAACTCCCTGGGGGAGCCTTTACGCAACCCCACACTCAACAGGACTCTGCGTCTTCACTCTTTCCTAACAACCCTAAACATAACCCTAACCGCAACAAGAAGCTCAACCCGAGTTAGACCCGAAAAAACACGTACGGTGCCACTTTCTGCCATCCAAAAGTGCTCTCAGCGGAAGCCTTTGGGTACACCTGAACTCCCTGGGGGAGCCTTTACGCAACCCCACACTCAACAGGACTCTGCGTCTTCACTCTTTCCTAACAACCCTAAACATAACCCTAACCAGAACAAGAAGCTGAACCCGAGTTAGACCCGAAAAAACACGTACGGTGCCACTTTCTGCCATCCAAAAGTGCTCTCAGCGGAAGCCTTTGGGTACACCTGAACTCCCTTGGGGAGCCTTTACGCAACCCCACACTCAACAGGACTCTGCGTCTTCACTCTTTCCTAACAACCCTAAACATAACCCTAACCGCAACAAGAAGCTGAACCCGAGTTAGACCCGAAAAAACACGGACGGTGCCACTTTCTGCCATCCAAAAGTGCTCCCAGCGGAAGCCTTTGGGTACACCTGAACTCCCTGGGGGAGCCTTTACGCAACCCCACACTCAACAGGACTCTGCGTCTTCACTCTTTCCTAACAACCCTAAACATAACCCTAACCGCAACAAGAAGCTGAACCCGAGTTAGACCCGAAAAAACACGTACGGTGCCACTTTCTGCCATCCAAAAGTGCTCTCAGCGGAAGCCTTTGGGTACACCTGAACTCCCTGGGGGAGCCTTTACGCAACCCCACACTCAACAGGACTCTGCGTCTTCACTCTTTCCTAACAACCCTAAACATAACCCTAACCGCAACAAGAAGCTGAACCCGAGTTAGACCCGAAAAAACACGTACGGTGCCACTTTCTGCCATCCAAAAGTGCTCTCAGCGGAAGCCTTTGGGTACACCTGAACTCCCTGGGGGAGCCTTTACGCAACCCCACACTCAACAGGACTCTGCGTCTTCACTCTTTCCTAACAACCCTAAACATAACCCTAACCGCAACAAGAAGCTGAACCCGAGTTAGACCCGAAAAAACACGTACGGTGCCACTTTCTGCCATCCAAAAGTGCTCTCAGCGGAAGCCTTTGGGTACACCTGAACTCCCTGGGGGAGCCTTTACGCAACCCCACACTCAACAGGACTCTGCGTCTTCACTCTTTCCTAACAACCCTAAACATAACCCTAACCGGAACAAGAAGCTCAACCCGAGTTAGACCCGAAAAAACACGTACGGTGCCACTTTCTGCCATCCAAAAGTGCTCTCAGCGGAAGCCTTTGGGTACACCTGAACTCCCTGGGGGAGCCTTTACGCAACCCCACACTCAACAGGACTCTGCGTCTTCACTCTTTCCTAACAACCCTAAACATAACCCTAACCGCAACAAGAAGCTGAACCCGAGTTAGACCCGAAAAAACACGTACGGTGCCACTTTCTGCCATCCAAAAGTGCTCTCAGCGGAAGCCTTTGGGTACACCTGAACTCCCTGGGGGAGCCTTTACGCAACCCCACACTCAACAGGACTCTGCGTCTTCACTCTTTCCTAACAACCCTAAACATAACCCTAACCGCAACAAGAAGCTGAACCCGAGTTAGACCCGAAAAAACACGTACGGTGCCACTTTCTGCCATCCAAAAGTGCTCTCAGCGGAAGCCTTTGGGTACACCTGAACTCCCTGGGGGAGCCTTTACGCAACCCCACACTCAACAGGACTCTGCGTCTTCACTCTTTCCTAACAACCCTAAACATAACCCTAACCAGAACAAGAAGCTGAACCCGAGTTAGACCCGAAAAAACACGTACGGTGCCACTTTCTGCCATCCAAAAGTGCTCTCAGCGGAAGCCTTTGGGTACACCTGAACTCCCTTGGGGAGCCTTTACGCAACCCCACACTCAACAGGACTCTGCGTCTTCACTCTTTCCTAACAACCCTAAACATAACCCTAACCGCAACAAGAAGCTGAACCCGAGTTAGACCCGAAAAAACACGTACGGTGCCACTTTCTGCCATCCAAAAGTGCTCTCAGCGGAAGCCTTTGGGTACACCTGAACTCCCTGGGGGAGCCTTTACGCAACCCCACACTCAACAGGACTCTGCGTCTTCACTCTTTCCTAACAACCCTAAACATAACCCTAACCGCAACAAGAAGCTCAACCCGAGTTAGACCCGAAAAAACACGTACGGTGCCACTTTCTGCCATCAAAAAGTGCTCTCAGCGGAAGCCTTTGGGTACACCTGAACTCCCTGGGGGAGCCTTTACGCAACCCCACACTCAACAGGACTCTGCGTCTTCACTCTTTCCTAACAACCCTAAACATAACCCTAACCAGAACAAGAAGCTGAACCCGAGTTAGACCCGAAAAAACACGTACGGTGCAACTTTCTGCCATCCAAAAGTGCTCTCAGCGGAAGCCTTTGGGTACACCTGAACTCCCTTGGGGAGCCTTTACGCAACCCCACACTCAACAGGACTCTGCGTCTTCACTCTTTCCTAACAACCCTAAACATAACCCTAACCGCAACAAGAAGCTGAACCCGAGTTAGACCCGAAAAAACACGGACGGTGCCACTTTCTGCCATCCAAAAGTGCTCCCAGCGGAAGCCTTTGGGTACACCTGAACTCCCTGGGGGAGCCTTTACGCAACCCCACACTCAACAGGACTCTGCGTCTTCACTCTTTCCTAACAACCCTAAACATAACCCTAACCGCAACAAGAAGCTGAACCCGAGTTAGACCCGAAAAAACACGTACGGTGCCACTTTCTGCCATCCAAAAGTGCTCTCAGCGGAAGCCTTTGGGTACACCTGAACTCCCTGGGGGAGCCTTTACGCAACCCCACACTCAACAGGACTCTGCGTCTTCACTCTTTC
>NW_028153958.1:42500-58437 GCF_964211835.1 Anser anser
CTAAACACTAACCCTAACCCTAGCCCTATCCCTAATCCTTAACCCTAAACCCTAAACCCTAAACCCTAAACCCTAAACGTAACCCTAACCTTAACCCTAAACCCTAACCCTAGCCTGAACCCTAGCCCTAGACCTAGCCGTAACCCTAATCCAAACCCTAAACCTAGCCCTAACCCTAACTCTAACCCTAGCGCTCACCCTAAACCTAACCCTATCCCTAACCCTTAAACTAACCCTAACCCTAACCCTAATCCTACGCCAAACCCTAAACCCTAACACTAACCATACCCCTACCGCTAACCCTAACCCCTAACCCCTAACCCCTAATGCCTAACCACTAACCCTTAACACCTAAACTCTAACCGTAACCATAACGCTAACCCTAACCCTAACCCTAACCGTAACATTAACCCTAATCCTAACCCTAACCCTAACGCTAACCCTAACCCTAACCCTAATCCTAACCCTAATCCTAACCCTAACCCTAACCCTAACCCTAACCCTAACCCTAACCCTAACCCTAACCGGATCTAACCCTAACCCTAAACCTAACCCTAATCCTAACCCTAACCCTAACCCTATCTCTAGCCGTAGACCTCGCCCTAGCCCTAACACTAAGCCTAAACATAACCCTAGCGCTAACCCTAACCCTAACCCTAAACCCTAACCCTAACTCAAACCCTAACGATAAACCCTAACCATAACCCTAAACATAACCCTAACCCTAACCCTAACCCTAACCCTAACTCTAACCCCTAACCCCTAACCCCTAACCCTAACCCTAACGACCCTAACCCTAACCCTAACCCTTACCCTAACCCTAACCTTAACCCTAGCCCCTAAACCTAAACCCTAACCCTAACCCTAACCCTAACCCTAACCCTAACCCTAACCCTAACCCTAACCCTAACCCTAACCCTAACCCTAACCCTAACCCTAACCCTAACACTAACCCTAACCCTAACCCCTAACCCTAACCCCTAACCCTAACCCCTAACCCTAACCCTAACCCTAACCCTAACCCTAACCCTAACCCTAACCATAACCCGAACCCTAACCCTAACCCTAACCCTAACCCTAACCCTAACCCTAACGCTAACCCTAACCCTAACGACCCTAACCCTAACCCTAACGACCCTAACCCTAACCCTAACCCTAACCCTAACCCTAACCCTAGCCGTAACCCTAACCCTAACCCTAACCCTTTCTGCCATCAATAAGTGCTCTCAGCGGAAGCCTTTGGGTACACCTGAACTCCCTGGGGGAGCCTTTACGCAACCCCACACTCAACAGGACTCTGCGTCTTCACTCTTTCCTAACAACCCTAAACATAACCCTAACCGCAACAAGAAGCTGAACCCGAGTTAGACCCGAAAAAACACGTACGGTGCCACTTTCTGCCATCCAAAAGTGCTCTCAGCGGAAGCCTTTGGGTACACCTGAACTCCCTGGGGGAGCCTTTACGCAACCCCACACTCAACAGGACTCTGCGTCTTCACTCTTTCCTAACAACCCTAAACATAACCCTAACCGCAACAAGAAGCTGAACCCGAGTTAGACCCGAAAAAACACGTACGGTGCCACTTTCTGCCATCCAAAAGTGCTCTCAGCGGAAGCCTTTGGGTACACCTGAACTCCCTGGGGGAGCCTTTACGCAACCCCACACTCAACAGGACTCTGCGTCTTCACTCTTTCCTAACAACCCTAAACATAACCCTAACCGCAACAAGAAGCTGAACCCGAGTTAGACCCGAAAAAACACGTACGGTGCCACTTTCTGCCATCCAAAAGTGCTCTCAGCGGAAGCCTTTGGGTACACCTGAACTCCCTGGGGGAGCCTTTACGCAACCCCACACTCAACAGGACTCTGCGTCTTCACTCTTTCCTAACAACCCTAAACATAACCCTAACCGCAACAAGAAGCTGAACCCGAGTTAGACCCGAAAAAACACGTACGGTGCCACTTTCTGCCGTCAAAAAGTGCTCTCAGCGGAAGCCTTTGGGTACACCTGAACTCCCTGGGGGAGCCTTTACGCAACCCCACACTCAACAGGACTCTGCGTCTTCACTCTTTCCTAACAACCCTAAACATAACCCTAACCGCAACAAGAAGCTGAACCCGAGTTAGACCCGAAAAAACACGTACGGTGCCACTTTCTGCCATCCAAAAGTGCTCTCAGCGGAAGCCTTTGGGTACACCTGAACTCCCTGGGGGAGCCTTTACGCAACCCCACACTCAACAGGACTCTGCGTCTTCACTCTTTCCTAACAACCCTAAACATAACCCTAACCGCAACAAGAAGCTGAACCCGAGTTAGACCCGAAAAAACACGTACGGTGCCACTTTCTGCCATCAAAAAGTGCTCTCAGCGGAAGCCTTTGGGTACACCTGAACTCCCTGGGGGAGCCTTTACGCAACCCCACACTCAACAGAACTCTGCGTCTTCACTCTTTCCTAACAACCCTAAACATAACCCTAACCGCAACAAGAAGCTGAACCCGAGTTAGACCCGAAAAAACACGTACGGTGCCACTTTCTGCCATCCAAAAGTGCTCTCAGCGGAAGCCTTTGGGTACACCTGAACTCCCTGGGGGAGCCTTTACGCAACCCCACACTCAACAGGACTCTGCGTCTTCACTCTTTCCTAACAACCCTAAACATAACCCTAACCGCAACAAGAAGCTGAACCCGAGTTAGACCCGAAAAAACACGTACGGTGCCACTTTCTGCCATCAAAAAGTGCTCTCAGCGGAAGCCTTTGGGTACACCTGAACTCCCTGGGGGAGCCTTTACGCAACCCCACACTCAACAGGACTCTGCGTCTTCACTCTTTCCTAACAACCCTAAACATAACCCTAACCGCAACAAGAAGCTGAACCCGAGTTAGACCCGAAAAAACACGTACGGTGCCACTTTCTGCCATCCAAAAGTGCTCTCAGCGGAAGCCTTTGGGTACACCTGAACTCCCTGGGGGAGCCTTTACGCAACCCCACACTCAACAGGACTCTGCGTCTTCACTCTTTCCTAACAACCCTAAACATAACCCTAACCGCAACAAGAAGCTGAACCCGAGTTAGACCCGAAAAAACACGTACGGTGCCACTTTCTGCCATCAAAAAGTGCTCTCAGCGGAAGCCTTTGGGTACACCTGAACTCCCTGGGGGAGCCTTTACGCAACCCCACACTCAACAGGACTCTGCGTCTTCACTCTTTCCTAACAACCCTAAACATAACCCTAACCGCAACAAGAAGCTGAACCCGAGTTAGACCCGAAAAAACACGTACGGTGCCACTTTCTGCCATCCAAAAGTGCTCTCAGCGGAAGCCTTTGGGTACACCTGAACTCCCTGGGGGAGCCTTTACGCAACCCCACACTCAACAGGACTCTGCGTCTTCACTCTTTCCTAACAACCCTAAACATAACCCTAACCGCAACAAGAAGCTGAACCCGAGTTAGACCCGAAAAAACACGTACGGTGCCACTTTCTGCCATCCAAAAGTGCTCTCAGCGGAAGCCTTTGGGTACACCTGAACTCCCTGGGGGAGCCTTTACGCAACCCCACACTCAACAGGACTCTGCGTCTTCACTCTTTCCTAACAACCCTAAACATAACCCTAACCGCAACAAGAAGCTGAACCCGAGTTAGACCCGAAAAAACACGTACGGTGCCACTTTCTGCCATCCAAAAGTGCTCTCAGCGGAAGCCTTTGGGTACACCTGAACTCCCTGGGGGAGCCTTTACGCAACCCCACACTCAACAGGACTCTGCGTCTTCACTCTTTCCTAACAACCCTAAACATAACCCTAACCGCAACAAGAAGCTGAACCCGAGTTAGACCCGAAAAATCACGTACGGTGCCACTTTCTGCCGTCAAAAAGTGCTCTCAGCGGAAGCCTTTGGGTACACCTGAACTCCCTGGGGGAGCCTTTACGCAACCCCACACTCAACAGGACTCTGCGTCTTCACTCTTTCCTAACAACCCTAAACATAACCCTAACCGCAACAAGAAGCTGAACCCGAGTTAGACCCGAAAAAACACGTACGGTGCCACTTTCTGCCATCCAAAAGTGCTCTCAGCGGAAGCCTTTGGGTACACCTGAACTCCCTGGGGGAGCCTTTACGCAACCCCACACTCAACAGGACTCTGCGTCTTCACTCTTTCCTAACAACCCTAAACATAACCCTAACCGCAACAAGAAGCTGAACCCGAGTTAGACCCGAAAAAACACGTACGGTGCCACTTTCTGCCATCAAAAAGTGCTCTCAGCGGAAGCCTTTGGGTACACCTGAACTCCCTGGGGGAGCCTTTACGCAACCCCACACTCAACAGAACTCTGCGTCTTCACTCTTTCCTAACAACCCTAAACATAACCCTAACCGCAACAAGAAGCTGAACCCGAGTTAGACCCGAAAAAACACGTACGGTGCCACTTTCTGCCATCCAAAAGTGCTCTCAGCGGAAGCCTTTGGGTACACCTGAACTCCCTGGGGGAGCCTTTACGCAACCCCACACTCAACAGGACTCTGCGTCTTCACTCTTTCCTAACAACCCTAAACATAACCCTAACCGCAACAAGAAGCTGAACCCGAGTTAGACCCGAAAAAACACGTACGGTGCCACTTTCTGCCATCAAAAAGTGCTCTCAGCGGAAGCCTTTGGGTACACCTGAACTCCCTGGGGGAGCCTTTACGCAACCCCACACTCAACAGGACTCTGCGTCTTCACTCTTTCCTAACAACCCTAAACATAACCCTAACCGCAACAAGAAGCTGAACCCGAGTTAGACCCGAAAAAACACGTACGGTGCCACTTTCTGCCATCCAAAAGTGCTCTCAGCGGAAGCCTTTGGGTACACCTGAACTCCCTGGGGGAGCCTTTACGCAACCCCACACTCAACAGGACTCTGCGTCTTCACTCTTTCCTAACAACCCTAAACATAACCCTAACCGCAACAAGAAGCTGAACCCGAGTTAGACCCGAAAAAACACGTACGGTGCCACTTTCTGCCATCCAAAAGTGCTCTCAGCGGAAGCCTTTGGGTACACCTGAACTCCCTGGGGGAGCCTTTACGCAACCCCACACTCAACAGGACTCTGCGTCTTCACTCTTTCCTAACAACCCTAAACATAACCCTAACCGCAACAAGAAGCTGAACCCGAGTTAGACCCGAAAAATCACGTACGGTGCCACTTTCTGCCATCCAAAAGTGCTCTCAGCGGAAGCCTTTGGGTACACCTGAACTCCCTGAGGGAGCCTTTACGCAACCCCACACTCAACAGGACTCTGCGTCTTCACTCTTTCCTAACAACCCTAAACATAACCCTAACCGCAACAAGAAGCTGAACCCGAGTTAGACCCGAAAAAACACGTACGGTGCCACTTTCTGCCGTCAAAAGTGCTCTCAGCGGAAGCCTTTGGGTACACCTGAACTCCCTGGGGGAGCCTTTACGCAACCCCACACTCAACAGGACTCTGCGTCTTCACTCTTTCCTAACAACCCTAAACATAACCCTAACCGCAACAAGAAGCTGAACCCGAGTTAGACCCGAAAAAACACGTACGGTGCCACTTTCTGCCATCCAAAAGTGCTCTCAGCGGAAGCCTTTGGGTACACCTGAACTCCCTGGGGGAGCCTTTACGCAACCCCACACTCAACAGGACTCTGCGTCTTCACTCTTTCCTAACAACCCTAAACATAACCCTAACCGCAACAAGAAGCTGAACCCGAGTTAGACCCGAAAAAACACGTACGGTGCCACTTTCTGCCGTCAAAAAGTGCTCTCAGCGGAAGCCTTTGGGTACACCTGAACTCCCTGGGGGAGCCTTTACGCAACCCCACACTCAACAGGACTCTGCGTCTTCACTCTTTCCTAACAACCCTAAACATAACCCTAACCGCAACAAGAAGCTGAACCCGAGTTAGACCCGAAAAAACACGTACGGTGCCACTTTCTGCCATCCAAAAGTGCTCTCAGCGGAAGCCTTTGGGTACACCTGAACTCCCTGGGGGAGCCTTTACGCAACCCCACACTCAACAGGACTCTGCGTCTTCACTCTTTCCTAACAACCCTAAACATAACCCTAACCGCAACAAGAAGCTGAACCCGAGTTAGACCCGAAAAAACACGTACGGTGCCACTTTCTGCCATCCAAAAGTGCTCTCAGCGGAAGCCTTTGGGTACACCTGAACTCCCTGGGGGAGCCTTTACGCAACCCCACACTCAACAGGACTCTGCGTCTTCACTCTTTCCTAACAACCCTAAACATAACCCTAACCGCAACAAGAAGCTGAACCCGAGTTAGACCCGAAAAAACACGTACGGTGCCACTTTCTGCCATCCAAAAGTGCTCTCAGCGGAAGCCTTTGGGTACACCTGAACTCCCTGGGGGAGCCTTTACGCAACCCCACACTCAACAGACTCTGCGTCTTCACTCTTTCCTAACAACCCTAAACATAACCCTAACCGCAACAAGAAGCTGAACCCGAGTTAGACCCGAAAAAACACGTACGGTGCCACTTTCTGCCATCCAAAAGTGCTCTCAGCGGAAGCCTTTGGGTACACCTGAACTCCCTGGGGGAGCCTTTACGCAACCCCACACTCAACAGGACTCTGCGTCTTCACTCTTTCCTAACAACCCTAAACATAACCCTAACCGCAACAAGAAGCTGAACCCGAGTTAGACCCGAAAAAACACGTACGGTGCCACTTTCTGCCATCAAAAAGTGCTCTCAGCGGAAGCCTTTGGGTACACCTGAACTCCCTGGGGGAGCCTTTACGCAACCCCACACTCAACAGGACTCTGCGTCTTCACTCTTTCCTAACAACCCTAAACATAACCCTAACCGCAACAAGAAGCTGAACCCGAGTTAGACCCGAAAAAACACGTACGGTGCCACTTTCTGCCATCCAAAAGTGCTCTCAGCGGAAGCCTTTGGGTACACCTGAACTCCCTGGGGGAGCCTTTACGCAACCCCACACTCAACAGGACTCTGCGTCTTCACTCTTTCCTAACAACCCTAAACATAACCCTAACCGCAACAAGAAGCTGAACCCGAGTTAGACCCGAAAAAACACGTACGGTGCCACTTTCTGCCATCCAAAAGTGCTCTCAGCGGAAGCCTTTGGGTACACCTGAACTCCCTGGGGGAGCCTTTACGCAACCCCACACTCAACAGGACTCTGCGTCTTCACTCTTTCCTAACAACCCTAAACATAACCCTAACCGCAACAAGAAGCTGAACCCGAGTTAGACCCGAAAAAACACGTACGGTGCCACTTTCTGCCATCCAAAAGTGCTCTCAGCGGAAGCCTTTGGGTGAACACCTGAGGGGGGACTCTGCCGTCTTCACTCTGCGTCTTCACTCTTTCCTAACAACCCTAAACATAACCCTAACCGCAACAAGAAGCTTTCTGCCATCCAAAAGTGCTCTCAGCGGAAGCCTTTGGGTACACCTGAACTCCCTGGGGGAGCCTTTACGCAACCCCACACTCAACAGGACTCTGCGTCTTCACTCTTTCCTAACAACCCTAAACATAACCCTAACCGCAACAAGAAGCTGAACCCGAGTTAGACCCGAAAAAACACGTACGGTGCCACTTTCTGCCATCCAAAAAGTGCTCTCAGCGGAAGCCTTTGGGTACACCTGAACTCCCTGGGGGAGCCTTTACGCAACCCCACACTCAACAGGACTCTGCGTCTTCACTCTTTCCTAACAACCCTAAACATAACCCTAACCGCAACAAGAAGCTGAACCCGAGTTAGACCCGAAAAAACACGTACGGTGCCACTTTCTGCCATCCAAAAGTGCTCTCAGCGGAAGCCTTTGGGTACACCTGAACTCCCTGGGGGAGCCTTTACGCAACCCCACACTCAACAGGACTCTGCGTCTTCACTCTTTCCTAACAACCCTAAACATAACCCTAACCGCAACAAGAAGCTGAACCCGAGTTAGACCCGAAAAAACACGTACGGTGCCACTTTCTGCCATCCAAAAGTGCTCTCAGCGGAAGCCTTTGGGTACACCTGAACTCCCTGGGGGAGCCTTTACGCAACCCCACACTCAACAGGACTCTGCGTCTTCACTCTTTCCTAACAACCCTAAACATAACCCTAACCGCAACAAGAAGCTGAACCCGAGTTAGACCCGAAAAAACACGTACGGTGCCACTTTCTGCCATCCAAAAGTGCTCTCAGCGGAAGCCTTTGGGTACACCTGAACTCCCTGGGGGAGCCTTTACGCAACCCCACACTCAACAGGACTCTGCGTCTTCACTCTTTCCTAACAACCCTAAACATAACCCTAACCGCAACAAGAAGCTGAACCCGAGTTAGACCCGAAAAACACGTACGGTGCCACTTTCTGCCATCCAAAAGTGCTCTCAGCGGAAGCCTTTGGGTACACCTGAACTCCCTGGGGGAGCCTTTACGCAACCCCACACTCAACAGGACTCTGCGTCTTCACTCTTTCCTAACAACCCTAAACATAACCCTAACCGCAACAAGAAGCTGAACCCGAGTTAGACCCGAAAAAACACGTACGGTGCCACTTTCTGCCATCCAAAAGTGCTCTCAGCGGAAGCCTTTGGGTACACCTGAACTCCCTGGGGGAGCCTTTACGCAACCCCACACTCAACAGGACTCTGCGTCTTCACTCTTTCCTAACAACCCTAAACATAACCCTAACCGCAACAAGAAGCTGAACCCGAGTTAGACCCGAAAAAACACGTACGGTGCCACTTTCTGCCATCAAAAAGTGCTCTCAGCGGAAGCCTTTGGGTACACCTGAACTCCCTGGGGGAGCCTTTACGCAACCCCACACTCAACAGGACTCTGCGTCTTCACTCTTTCCTAACAACCCTAAACATAACCCTAACCGCAACAAGAAGCTGAACCCGAGTTAGACCCGAAAAAACACGTACGGTGCCACTTTCTGCCATCCAAAAGTGCTCTCAGCGGAAGCCTTTGGGTACACCTGAACTCCCTGGGGGAGCCTTTACGCAACCCCACACTCAACAGGACTCTGCGTCTTCACTCTTTCCTAACAACCCTAAACATAACCCTAACCGCAACAAGAAGCTGAACCCGAGTTAGACCCGAAAAAACACGTACGGTGCCACTTTCTGCCATCCAAAAGTGCTCTCAGCGGAAGCCTTTGGGTACACCTGAACTCCCTGGGGGAGCCTTTACGCAACCCCACACTCAACAGGACTCTGCGTCTTCACTCTTTCCTAACAACCCTAAACATAACCCTAACCGCAACAAGAAGCTGAACCCGAGTTAGACCCGAAAAAACACGTACGGTGCCACTTTCTGCCATCCAAAAGTGCTCTCAGCGGAAGCCTTTGGGTACACCTGAACTCCCTGGGGGAGCCTTTACGCAACCCCACACTCAACAGGACTCTGCGTCTTCACTCTTTCCTAACAACCCTAAACATAACCCTAACCGCAACAAGAAGCTGAACCCGAGTTAGACCCGAAAAAACACGTACGGTGCCACTTTCTGCCATCAAAAAGTGCTCTCAGCGGAAGCCTTTGGGTACACCTGAACTCCCTGGGGGAGCCTTTACGCAACCCCACACTCAACAGGACTCTGCGTCTTCACTCTTTCCTAACAACCCTAAACATAACCCTAACCGCAACAAGAAGCTGAACCCGAGTTAGACCCGAAAAAACACGTACGGTGCCACTTTCTGCCATCCAAAAGTGCTCTCAGCGGAAGCCTTTGGGTACACCTGAACTCCCTGGGGGAGCCTTTACGCAACCCCACACTCAACAGGACTCTGCGTCTTCACTCTTTCCTAACAACCCTAAACATAACCCTAACCGCAACAAGAAGCTGAACCCGAGTTAGACCCGAAAAAACACGTACGGTGCCACTTTCTGCCATCCAAAAGTGCTCTCAGCGGAAGCCTTTGGGTACACCTGAACTCCCTGGGGGAGCCTTTACGCAACCCCACACTCAACAGGACTCTGCGTCTTCACTCTTTCCTAACAACCCTAAACATAACCCTAACCGCAACAAGAAGCTGAACCCGAGTTAGACCCGAAAAAACACGTACGGTGCCACTTTCTGCCATCCAAAAGTGCTCTCAGCGGAAGCCTTTGGGTACACCTGAACTCCCTGGGGGAGCCTTTACGCAACCCCACACTCAACAGGACTCTGCGTCTTCACTCTTTCCTAACAACCCTAAACATAACCCTAACCGCAACAAGAAGCTGAACCCGAGTTAGACCCGAAAAAACACGTACGGTGCCACTTTCTGCCATCCAAAAGTGCTCTCAGCGGAAGCCTTTGGGTACACCTGAACTCCCTGGGGGAGCCTTTACGCAACCCCACACTCAACAGGACTCTGCGTCTTCACTCTTTCCTAACAACCCTAAACATAACCCTAACCGCAACAAGAAGCTGAACCCGAGTTAGACCCGAAAAAACACGTACGGTGCCACTTTCTGCCATCCAAAAGTGCTCTCAGCGGAAGCCTTTGGGTACACCTGAACTCCCTGGGGGAGCCTTTACGCAACCCCACACTCAACAGGACTCTGCGTCTTCACTCTTTCCTAACAACCCTAAACATAACCCTAACCGCAACAAGAAGCTGAACCCGAGTTAGACCCGAAAAAACACGTACGGTGCCACTTTCTGCCATCCAAAAGTGCTCTCAGCGGAAGCCTTTGGGTACACCTGAACTCCCTGGGGGAGCCTTTACGCAACCCCACACTCAACAGGACTCTGCGTCTTCACTCTTTCCTAACAACCCTAAACATAACCCTAACCGCAACAAGAAGCTGAACCCGAGTTAGACCCGAAAAAACACGTACGGTGCCACTTTCTGCCATCCAAAAGTGCTCTCAGCGGAAGCCTTTGGGTACACCTGAACTCCCTGGGGGAGCCTTTACGCAACCCCACACTCAACAGGACTCTGCGTCTTCACTCTTTCCTAACAACCCTAAACATAACCCTAACCGCAACAAGAAGCTGAACCCGAGTTAGACCCGAAAAAACACGTACGGTGCCACTTTCTGCCATCAAAAAGTGCTCTCAGCGGAAGCCTTTGGGTACACCTGAACTCCCTGGGGGAGCCTTTACGCAACCCCACACTCAACAGGACTCTGCGTCTTCACTCTTTCCTAACAACCCTAAACATAACCCTAACCGCAACAAGAAGCTGAACCCGAGTTAGACCCGAAAAAACACGTACGGTGCCACTTTCTGCCATCCAAAAGTGCTCTCAGCGGAAGCCTTTGGGTACACCTGAACTCCCTGGGGGAGCCTTTACGCAACCCCACACTCAACAGGACTCTGCGTCTTCACTCTTTCCTAACAACCCTAAACATAACCCTAACCGCAACAAGAAGCTGAACCCGAGTTAGACCCGAAAAAACACGTACGGTGCCACTTTCTGCCATCCAAAAGTGCTCTCAGCGGAAGCCTTTGGGTACACCTGAACTCCCTGGGGGAGCCTTTACGCAACCCCACACTCAACAGGACTCTGCGTCTTCACTCTTTCCTAACAACCCTAAACATAACCCTAACCGCAACAAGAAGCTGAACCCGAGTTAGACCCGAAAAAACACGTACGGTGCCACTTTCTGCCATCAAAAAGTGCTCTCAGCGGAAGCCTTTGGGTACACCTGAACTCCCTGGGGGAGCCTTTACGCAACCCCACACTCAACAGGACTCTGCGTCTTCACTCTTTCCTAACAACCCTAAACATAACCCTAACCGCAACAAGAAGCTGAACCCGAGTTAGACCCGAAAAAACACGTACGGTGCCACTTTCTGCCATCCAAAAGTGCTCTCAGCGGAAGCCTTTGGGTACACCTGAACTCCCTGGGGGAGCCTTTACGCAACCCCACACTCAACAGGACTCTGCGTCTTCACTCTTTCCTAACAACCCTAAACATAACCCTAACCGCAACAAGAAGCTGAACCCGAGTTAGACCCGAAAAAACACGTACGGTGCCACTTTCTGCCATCCAAAAGTGCTCTCAAGCCTTTGGGTACACCTGAACTCCCTGGGGGAGCCTTTACGCAACCCCACACTCAACAGGACTCTGCGTCTTCACTCTTTCCTAACAACCCTAAACATAACCCTAACCGCAACAAGAAGCTGAACCCGAGTTAGACCCGAAAAAACACGTACGGTGCCACTTTCTGCCATCCAAAAGTGCTCTCAGCGGAAGCCTTTGGGTACACCTGAACTCCCTGGGGGAGCCTTTACGCAACCCCACACTCAACAGGACTCTGCGTCTTCACTCTTTCCTAACAACCCTAAACATAACCCTAACCGCAACAAGAAGCTGAACCCGAGTTAGACCCGAAAAAACACGTACGGTGCCACTTTCTGCCATCCAAAAGTGCTCTCAGCGGAAGCCTTTGGGTACACCTGAACTCCCTGGGGGAGCCTTTACGCAACCCCACACTCAACAGGACTCTGCGTCTTCACTCTTTCCTAACAACCCTAAACATAACCCTAACCGCAACAAGAAGCTGAACCCGAGTTAGACCCGAAAAAACACGTACGGTGCCACTTTCTGCCATCAAAAAGTGCTCTCAGCGGAAGCCTTTGGGTACACCTGAACTCCCTGGGGGAGCCTTTACGCAACCCCACACTCAACAGGACTCTGCGTCTTCACTCTTTCCTAACAACCCTAAACATAACCCTAACCGCAACAAGAAGCTGAACCCGAGTTAGACCCGAAAAAACACGTACGGTGCCACTTTCTGCCATCCAAAAGTGCTCTCAGCGGAAGCCTTTGGGTACACCTGAACTCCCTGGGGGAGCCTTTACGCAACCCCACACTCAACAGGACTCTGCGTCTTCACTCTTTCCTAACAACCCTAAACATAACCCTAACCGCAACAAGAAGCTGAACCCGAGTTAGACCCGAAAAAACACGTACGGTGCCACTTTCTGCCATCCAAAAGTGCTCTCAGCGGAAGCCTTTGGGTACACCTGAACTCCCTGGGGGAGCCTTTACGCAACCCCACACTCAACAGGACTCTGCGTCTTCACTCTTTCCTAACAACCCTAAACATAACCCTAACCGCAACAAGAAGCTGAACCCGAGTTAGACCCGAAAAAACACGTACGGTGCCACTTTCTGCCATCCAAAAGTGCTCTCAGCGGAAGCCTTTGGGTACACCTGAACTCCCTGGGGGAGCCTTTACGCAACCCCACACTCAACAGGACTCTGCGTCTTCACTCTTTCCTAACAACCCTAAACATAACCCTAACCGCAACAAGAAGCTGAACCCGAGTTAGACCCGAAAAAACACGTACGGTGCCACTTTCTGCCATCCAAAAGTGCTCTCAGCGGAAGCCTTTGGGTACACCTGAACTCCCTGGGGGAGCCTTTACGCAACCCCACACTCAACAGGACTCTGCGTCTTCACTCTTTCCTAACAACCCTAAACATAACCCTAACCGCAACAAGAAGCTGAACCCGAGTTAGACCCGAAAAAACACGTACGGTGCCACTTTCTGCCATCAAAAAGTGCTCTCAGCGGAAGCCTTTGGGTACACCTGAACTCCCTGGGGGAGCCTTTACGCAACCCCACACTCAACAGGACTCTGCGTCTTCACTCTTTCCTAACAACCCTAAACATAACCCTAACCGCAACAAGAAGCTGAACCCGAGTTAGACCCGAAAAAACACGTACGGTGCCACTTTCTGCCATCCAAAAGTGCTCTCAGCGGAAGCCTTTGGGTACACCTGAACTCCCTGGGGGAGCCTTTACGCAACCCCACACTCAACAGGACTCTGCGTCTTCACTCTTTCCTAACAACCCTAAACATAACCCTAACCGCAACAAGAAGCTGAACCCGAGTTAGACCCGAAAAAACACGTACGGTGCCACTTTCTGCCATCCAAAAGTGCTCTCAGCGGAAGCCTTTGGGTACACCTGAACTCCCTGGGGGAGCCTTTACGCAACCCCACACTCAACAGGACTCTGCGTCTTCACTCTTTCCTAACAACCCTAAACATAACCCTAACCGCAACAAGAAGCTGAACCCGAGTTAGACCCGAAAAAACACGTACGGTGCCACTTTCTGCCATCCAAAAGTGCTCTCAGCGGAAGCCTTTGGGTACACCTGAACTCCCTGGGGGAGCCTTTACGCAACCCCACACTCAACAGGACTCTGCGTCTTCACTCTTTCCTAACAACCCTAAACATAACCCTAACCGCAACAAGAAGCTGAACCCGAGTTAGACCCGAAAAAACACGTACGGTGCCACTTTCTGCCATCAAAAAGTGCTCTCAGCGGAAGCCTTTGGGTACACCTGAACTCCCTGGGGGAGCCTTTACGCAACCCCACACTCAACAGGACTCTGCGTCTTCACTCTTTCCTAACAACCCTAAACATAACCCTAACCGCAACAAGAAGCTGAACCCGAGTTAGACCCGAAAAAACACGTACGGTGCCACTTTCTGCCATCCAAAAGTGCTCTCAGCGGAAGCCTTTGGGTACACCTGAACTCCCTGGGGGAGCCTTTACGCAACCCCACACTCAACAGGACTCTGCGTCTTCACTCTTTCCTAACAACCCTAAACATAACCCTAACCGCAACAAGAAGCTGAACCCGAGTTAGACCCGAAAAAACACGTACGGTGCCACTTTCTGCCATCAAAAAGTGCTCTCAGCGGAAGCCTTTGGGTACACCTGAACTCCCTGGGGGAGCCTTTACGCAACCCCACACTCAACAGGACTCTGCGTCTTCACTCTTTCCTAACAACCCTAAACATAACCCTAACCGCAACAAGAAGCTGAACCCGAGTTAGACCCGAAAAAACACGTACGGTGCCACTTTCTGCCATCCAAAAGTGCTCTCAGCGGAAGCCTTTGGGTACACCTGAACTCCCTGGGGAGCCTTTACGCAACCCCACACTCAACAGGACTCTGCGTCTTCACTCTTTCCTAACAACCCTAAACATAACCCTAACCGCAACAAGAAGCTGAACCCGAGTTAGACCCGAAAAAACACGTACGGTGCCACTTTCTGCCATCAAAAAGTGCTCTCAGCGGAAGCCTTTGGGTACACCTGAACTCCCTGGGGAGCCTTTACGCAACCCCACACTCAACAGGACTCTGCGTCTTCACTCTTTCCTAACAACCCTAAACATAACCTAACCGCAACAAGAAGCTGAACCCGAGTTAGACCCGAAAAAACACGTACGGTGCCACTTTCTGCCATCCAAAAGTGCTCTCAGCGGAAGCCTTTGGGTACACCTGAACTCCCTGGGGGAGCCTTTACGCAACCCCACACTCAACAGGACTCTGCGTCTTCACTCTTTCCTAACAACCCTAAACATAACCCTAACCGCAACAAGAAGCTGAACCCGAGTTAGACCCGAAAAACACGTACGGTGCCACTTTCTGCCATCCAAAAGTGCTCTCAGCGGAAGCCTTTGGGTACACCTGAACTCCCTGGGGAGCCTTTACGCAACCCCACACTCAACAGGAACTCTGCGTCTTCACTCTTTCCTAACAACCCTAAACATAACCCTAACCGCAACAAGAAGCTGAACCCCGAGTTAGACCCGAAAAACACGTACGGTGCCACTTTCTGCCATCAAAAGTGCTCTCAGCGGAAGCCTTTGGGTACACCTGAACTCCCTGGGGGAGCCTTTACGCAACCCCACACTCAACAGGACTCTGCGTCTTCACTCTTTCCTAACAACCCTAAACATAACCCTAACCGCAACAAGAAGCTGAACCCGAGTTAGACCCGAAAAAACACGTACGGTGCCACTTTCTGCCGTCAAAAAGTGCTCTCAGCGGAAGCCTTTGGGTACACCTGAACTCCCTGGGGGAGCCTTTACGCAACCCCACACTCAAACAGGACTCTGCGTCTTCACTCTTTCCTAACAACCCTAAACATAACCCTAACCGCAACAAGAAGCTGAACCCGAGTTAGACCCGAAAA